>NC_092720.1:203842618-204042618 GCF_047496885.1 Scyliorhinus torazame
TGATCGCACAGTCAGTGATTAAATACAGACAGAGATCGCACAGTCAGTGATTAAATGCTGCGATCACAGTCAGTGATTAAATCCAGAGTGATCGCACAGTCAGAGATTAAATACGGAGTGATCACCATCAGTGATCACACCATCAGTGATTCAATTCAGTCAGGGATCACACTCCATGAGTAAATAGACAGTGATCACACCGTCAGTGTTTAATACAGACAATGATCACACCATCAGTGATTAAATACAGACATGATCACACCATCAGTGATGAAATGTAGACAATGACCACACATTCAGTGATTAAATGCGGAGAGATCACTGTCAGGGATTAAATACAGAGTTATCGCACAATCAGGGATTAAATACAGAGTGATCACACAGTCAGTGATTAAATACAGAGTGATCACACAATCAGTGATTAAATACAGAGTGATCGCACAATCAGTGATTAAATACAGAGTGATCACACAGTCTGTGATTAAATACAGAGTGATCACACAGCCAGTGATTAAATGCGGAGAGATCACTGTCAGGGATTAAATACAGAGTGATCACACAGTCAGTGATTAAATACAGATTGATCACACAGTCAGAGATTAAATACGGAGAGATCACCATCAGGTATTAAATACAGTCAGTGATCACACCATCAGTGATTCAATTCAGTCAGGGATCACACTCCATGATTAAATAGACAGTGATCACACCGTCAGTGTTTAATACAGACAATGATCACACCGTCAGTGATGAAATTCAGCATGATCACAGAGCCAGTGATCAAATACAGCGTGATCACACAGTCAGTGATTAAATGCGGAGAGATCACCGTCAGGGATTAAATATAGAGTGATCACACAGTCAGTGATTAAATACAGAGTGATCACACATTCAGTGATTAAATACAGAGTGATCACACAGTCAGTGATTCAATACAGTCAGTGATTAAATACAGTCAGTGGTCACACAGTCATGGATTAAATACAGAGTAATCACACAGTCAGTGATTAAATACAGAGCGATCGCACAATCAGGGAATAAATACAGAGTAATCACACAGTCAGTGATTAAATACAGAGTGATCGCACAATCATTGATCAAATACAGAGTGATAACACACTTACTCATTAAATACAGAGTGATCACACAGTCAGTGATTAAATACAGAGTGATCACACGTCAGTGATTAAATACAGAGTGATCGCACAGTCAGTGATTAAATACAGAGTGATCACACTGTGATTAAATACAGAGTGATCACACAATCAGTGATTAAATACAGAGTAATCGCACAGTCAGTGATTAAATACAGAGTGGTCACACAGTCATGGATTAAATACAGAGTAATCACACAGTCAGTGATTAAATACAGAGTGATGGCACAATCAGGGAATAAATACAGAGTAATCACACAGCCAGTGATTAAATACGGACAGAGATCGCACAGTCAGAGATTAAATACGGAGAGATCACCATCAGGTATTAAATACAGACAGCGATCTCACAGTCAGTGATTAAATACGGAGTGATCACACCATCAGTGTTTAATACAGACAATGATCACACCGTCAGTGATTAAATACAGACATGATCACACCATCAGTGATTAAATGTAGACAATGACCACACATTCAGTGATTAAATACAGAGTGATCACACAGTCAGTGATTAAGTACAGAGTGATCACACAGTCAGTGATTCAATTCAGTCAGGGATCACACTCCATGATTAAATAGACAGTGATCACACCGTCAGTGTTTAATACAGACAATGATCACACCGTCAGTGATGAAATACAGCATGATCACACAGCCAGTGATCAAATACAGCGTGATCACACAGTCAGTGATTAAATGCGGAGAGATCACCATCAGGGATTAAATATAGAGTGATCACACAGTCAGTGATTAAGTACAGAGTGATCACACAGTCAGTGATTAAATACAGATTGATCACACAGTCAGTGATTAAATACAGAGTGATCACACAGTCAGTGATTAAATACAGAGTGATCACACAGTCAGTGACTTAATACAGAGTGATCACACAGTCAGTGATTAAATACAGAGTGATCACACAGTCAGTGATTAAATACAGAGTGATCACACAGTCAGTGATTAAATATATAGTGATCGCACACTCAGTGATTTAATACAGAGTTATCACACACTTACTGATTAAATACAGAGTGCTCACACAGTCAGTGATTAAGTACACGAGTGATCACACAGTCAGTGATTAAGTACAGAGTGATCACACAGTCAGTGATTAAATACAGAGTTATCACACAGCCAGTGATTAAATATAGAGTGATCACACAGTCAGTGATTAAATACAGAGTGATCACACAGTCCGTGATTAAATACAGAGTGATCACACAGTCCGTGATTAAATACAGAGTGATCACACAGTCAGTGATTAAATACAGAGTGATCACACAGTCCGTGATTAAATACAGAGTGATCACACAGTCCGTGATTAAATACAGAGTGACCACACAGTCAGTGATTAAATACAGAGTGATCACACAGTCAGTGATTAAATACAGAGTGATCACACAGTCAGTGATTAAATACAGAGTGATCACACAGACTGTGATTAAATACAGAGTGATCACACAGTCAGTGATTAAATGCGGAGAGATCACCATCAGGGATTAAATATAGAGTGATCACACAGTCAGTGATTAAGTACAGAGTGATCACACAGTCAGTGATTAAGTACAGAGTGATCACACAGTCAGTGATTAAATACAGAGTGATCACACAGTCAGTGATTAAATACAGAGTGATCGCACAATCAGTGAATAAATACAGAGTAATCACACAGCCAGTGATTAAATACAGAGTAATCACACAGCCAGTGATTAAATACAGAGTAATCACACAGTCAGTGATTAAATACAGACAGAGATCGCACAGTCAGTGATTATATGCTGCAATCACAGTCAGTGATTAAATACAGAGTGATCGCACAGTCAGAGATTAAATACGGAGGGATCACCATCAGTGATCACACCATCAGTGATTCAATTCCGTCAGGGATCACACTCCATGAGTAAATAGACAGTGATCACACCGTCAGTGTTTAATGCAGACAATGATCACACCGTCAGTTATTAAATATAGACAATGACCACACAGTCAGTGATGAAATACAGGGTGATCACACAGTCAGTGTTGAAATACAGAGTAATCACACTGTGATTAAATACGGACTGATCGCACAGTCAGTGATTCAATACAGAGTGATCACACAGACCGTGATTAAATACAGAGTGATCACACAGTCAGTGATTAAATACAGAGTGATCACACAGTCAGTGATTAAATACATAGTAATCACACAGTCAGTGATTAAATACAGTCAGTGATTAAATACAGTCAGTGGTCACACAGTCATGGATTAAATACAGAGTAATCACACAGTCAGTGATTAAATACAGAGTGATCGCACAATCAGGGAATAAATACAGAGTGATCACACAGTCAGGGATTAAATACAGAGTTATCACACAGCCAGTGATTAAATACAGAGTGATCGCACAATCAGTGATTAAATACAGTGTGCTCACACACTTACTGATTAAATACAGAGTGATCACACAGTCAGTGATTAAATACAGTCAGTGATGGCACAGTCAGTGATTAAGTACAGAGTGAGCAGAGTCAGTGATTAAATACAGAGTGATCACACAGTCAGTGACTTAATACAGAGTGATCACACAGTCAGTGATTAAATATATAGTGATCGCACAGTCAGTGATTAAATACAGAGTGATCACACAGTCAGTGATTAAATACAGAGTTATCACACAGCCAGTGATTAAATACAGAGTGATCGCACAATCAGTGATTAAATACAGTGTGCTCACACACTTACTGATTAAATACAGAGTGATCACACAGTCAGTGATTAAATACAGAGTGATCACACAGTCAGTGATTAAATACAGAGTGATCACACAGTCAGTGAATAATACAGAGTGATCACACACTTACTGATTAAATACAGAGTGATCGCACAGTCAGTGATTAAATACAGAGTGATAACACACTTACTGATTAAATACAGAGTGATCACACGTCAGTGATTAAATACAGAGTGATCACACAGTCAGTGATTAAATACAGTGTGATCACACGTCAGTGAGTAATTACAGAGTGATCACACAATCAGTGATTAAATACAGAGTAATCGCACAGTCAGTGATTAAATACAGAGTGATCACACAGCCGGTAATTAAATACAGAGTGACCACACAGTCAGTGATTAAATACAGAGTGATCACAGTCAGTGATTTAATACAGAGTGATCACACAGTCAGTGATTAAATACAGAGTGATCGCACAGTCAGTGATTAAATACAGAGTGATCGCACAATCAGTTATTAAATACAGTCAGTGATCGCACAGTCAGTGAGTAAATACAGAGTGATCACACACTTACTGATTAAATACAGAGTGCTCACACAGTCCGTGATTAAATACAGAGTGATCACACAGTCAGTGATTAAATACAGAGTGATCACACAGTCAGTGATTAAATACAGAGTGATCACACAGACTGTGATGAAATACAGAGTGATCACACAGACTGTGATGAAATACAGAGTGATCACAGAGTCAGTGATTAAATACAGAGTGATCACACAGCCAGTGATTAAATACAGTGTGCTCACACACTTACTGATTAAATACAGAGTGATCACACAGTCAGTGATTAAATACAGTCAGTGATGGCACAGTCAGTGATTAAGTACAGAGTGAGCAGAGTCAGTGATTAAATACAGAGTGATCACACAGTCAGTGACTTAATACAGAGTGATCACACAGTCAGTGATTAAATATATAGTGATCGCACAGTCAGTGATTAAATACAGAGTGATCACACAGTCAGTGATTAAATACAGAGTTATCACACAGCCAGTGATTAAATACAGAGTGATCGCACAATCAGTGATTAAATACAGTGTGCTCACACACTTACTGATTAAATACAGAGTGATCACACAGTCAGTGATTAAATACAGAGTGAGCACACAGACTGTGATGAAATACAGAGTGATCACAGAGTCAGTGATTAAATACAGAGTGATCACACAGCCAGTGATTAAATACAGAGTGATAACACGTCAGTAATTAAATACAGAGCGATCGCACAATCAGTGAATAAATACAGAGTAATCGCACAGTCAGTGATTAAATACAGAGTGATCACACAGTCAGTGATTAAATACAGAGTGATCACACAGTCAGTGATTAAATACAGAGTGATCACACAGACAGTGATTAAATACAGAGTGATCACACAGCGAGTGATTAAATACAGAGTAATCGCAGAGTCAGTGATTATATACAGAGTGATCACACAGTCAGTGATTAAATACAGAATAATCACACAGCCATTGATTAAATACAGAGTGATCACACAGTCAGTGATTAAATACAGAGTGATCACACAGCCAGTAATTAAATGCAGAGTGATCACACAGTCAGTGATTAAATACAGAGTAATCACACGGTCAGTGATTAAATACATAGTGATCACACAGTCAGTGAATAAAAACAGACTTTGATCACAGTCAGTGATTAAATACAGAGTGATCACACAGTCAGTGATTAAAAACAGACTTTGATCACAGTCAGTGATTAAATGCAGAGTGATCACACAGTCAGTGATTAAATACAGAGTGATCACACAGACTGTGATTAAATTCAGAGTGATCACAGAGTCAGTGATTAAATACAGAGTGATCGCACAATCAGTGATTAAATACAGAGTGATCACACAGACTGTGATTAAATACAGAGTGATCACAGAGTCAGTGATTAAATACAGAGTGATCACACAGCCAGTGATTAAATACAGAGTGATCACACAGCCAGTGATTAAATACAGAGTGACCACACAGTCAGTGATTAAATACAGAGTGATCACATGTCAGTAATTAAATACAGAGCGAACGCACAATCAGTGAATAAATACAGAGTAATCGCACAGTCAGTGATTAAATACAGAGTGATCACACAGTCAGTGATTAAATACAGAGTGATCGCACAATCAGTGATTAAATACAGTGATCACACAGTCAGTGATTAAATTCAGAGTGATCACACAGTCAGTGATTAAATACAATCAGTGATTAAATACAGAGTGATCGCACAATCAGTGATTAAATACAGAGTGATCACACAGTCAGTGATTAAGTACACGAGTGATCACACAGTCACTGATTAAGTACAGAGTGATCACACAGTCAGTGATTAAATACAGAGTTATCACACAGACAGTGATTCAATACAGAGTGATCACACAGTGAGTGATTAAATACGGAGTGATCACACAGTCAGTGATTAAATACAGAGTGATCACAGTCAGTGATTAAATACAGAGTGATCACACAGTCAGTGATCAAATACAGAGTGATCGCACAGTCAGTGATTAAATGCAGAGTGATAACACGCTTACTGATTAAATACAGAGTGATCACACAGTCAGCGATTAAATACTGACAATGATCACAGTCAGTGATTAAATACAGAGTGATCACACAGTCAGTGATTAAATACAGAGTGATCACACAGTCAGTGATTAAATACAGTGATCACACAGTCAGTGATTAAATACAGAGTGATCACACAGTCAGTGATTAAATACAGAGTGATCACACAGTCAGTGATTAAATACAGTGATCACACAGTCAGTGATTAAATACAGAGTGATCACACAGTCAGTGATTAAATACAGAGTGATCGGACAATCAGTGATTAAATACAGAGTGATCACACACTTACTGATTAAATACAGAGTGATCACACAGTCAGTGATTAAGTACAGAGTGATCACGCAGTCAGTGATTAAATACAGAGTGATCGCACAATCAGTGATTAAATACAGAGTGATCTCACAGTCAGTGATTAAATACAGAGTGATCGCACAATCAGTGATTAAATACAGAGTGATCACACAGTCAGTGATCAAATACAGACTGATCACACAGACAGTGATTAAATACAGAGTGATCAAACAGACAGTGATTAAATACAGAGTGATCGCCCAATCAGTGATTAGATACAGAGTAATCGCACAGTCAGTGATTAAATACAGAGTAATCGCAGAGTCAGTGATTAAATACAGAGTGATCACACAGTCAGTGATTAAATACTGACAATGATCACAGTCAGTGATTAAATACAGAGTGATCACACAGTCAGTGATTAAATACAGTCAGTGGTCACACAGTAAGTGATTAAATACAGAGTGATCACACAGTCAGTGATTAAATACAGAGTAATCACACAGTCAGTGATTAAATACAGAGTGATCACACAGTCAGTGATTAAATACAGAGTGATCACACAGTCAGTGATTAAATACAGTCAGTGATTAAATACAGTCAGTGGTCACACAGTCAGTGATTAAATACAGAGTGATCACACAGTCAGTGATTAAATACAGAGTAATCACACGGTCAGTGATTAAATACAGAGTGATCGCACAGTGAATAAATAGGGAGTCATCACACAGTCAGTGATTAAATATATAGTGATCACACAGTCAGTGATTAAAAACAGACAGTGATCACAGTCAGTGAATAAATACAGAGTGATCGCACAATCTGTGAATAAATACAGAGTAATCACACAGCCAGTGATTAAATACAGAGTGATCACACAGTCAGTGATTAAATACAGAGTGATCGCACATTCAGTGATTAAATACAGAGTGATCACACAGTCACTGATTAAATACAGAGTGATCACACAGTCAGTGATTAAATACAGTCAGTGATCACACACTTACTGATTAAATACAGAGTGATCACACAGTCAGTGATTAAGTAAACGAGTTATCACACAGACAGTGATTAAATACAGACTGATCACACAGTCAGTGATTAAATACAGAGTGATCACACAGTCAGTGATTAAATACTGACAATGATCACAGTCAGTGATTAAATACAGAGTGATCACACAGTCAGTGATTAAATACAGAGTGATCGCACAATCAGTGAATAAATACAGAGTGATCACACAGTGATTAAATACAGACTGATCGCACAGTCAGTGATTAAATACAGAGTGATCACACAGTCAGTGATTAAATACAGAGTAATCACACAGTCAGTGATTTAATACAGAGTGATCACACAGTCAGTGATTAAATACAGAGTGATCACACAGTCAGTGATTAAGTACAGAGTGATCACACAGACAGTGATTAAATACAGAGTGATTAAATACAGAGTGATCACACAGTCAGTGATTAAATACAGAGTGATCACACAGTCAGTGATTAAATACAGAGTGATCACACAGCCAGTGATTAAATACAGAGTGGTCACACAGTCAGTTATTAAATACAGTCAGTGACTAAATACAGTCAGTGGTCACACAGTCAGTGATTAAATACAGAGTAATCACACAGTCAGTGATTAAATACAGAGTGATCACACAGCCAGTGATTAAATACAGAGTGATCGCACAATCAGTGAATACATACAGAGTGATCACGCACTTACTCATTAAATACAGAATGATCACACAGCCAGTGATTAAATACAGAGTGACCACACAGTCAGTGATTAAATACAGAGTGATCACACATCAGTAATTAAATACAGATTGATCGCACAATCAGTGAATAAATACAGAGTGATCACACACTTACTCATTAAATACAGAGTGATCACACAGTCAGTGATTAAATACAGAGTGATCACACAGTCAGTGGTTAAATACAGAGTGAGCACAGTCAGTGATTAAAAAAGAGTAATCACACAGTCAGTGATTAAATACAGAGTGATCACACAATCAGTGATTAAATACAGACAGTGATCGCACAATCTGTGAATAAATACAGAGTAATCACACAGTCAGTGATTAAATACAGAGTGATCACACAGTCAGTGATTAAATACAGAGTGATCGCACAATCAGTGATTAAATACAGAGTGATCACACAGTCAGTGATTAAATACAGAGTGATCGCACAATCAGTGATTAAATACAGAGTAATCGCACAGTCAGTGATTTAATGCAGAGTGGTCACACAGTCAGTGATTAAATACAGTCAGTGATTAAATACAGTCAGTGGTCACACAGTCAGTGATTCAATGCAGAGTGGTCACACAGTCAGTTATTAAATACAGTCAGTGATTAAATACAGTCAGTGATTAAATACAGTCAGTGATTAAATACAGAGTGATCACACAGTCAGTGATTAAATACAGAGTAATCACACAGTCAGTGATTTAATACAGAGTGATCACACAGACTGTGATTAAATACAGAGTGATCACACAGCCAGTGATTAAGTACTGAGTGATCACACATCAGTGATTAAATACAGAGTGATCGCACAATCAGTGAATAAATACAGGGTGATCACACACTTACTCATTAAATGCAGAGTGATCGCACAGTGATTAAATACAGTCAGTGATCGCACAGTCAGTGATTAAGTACAGAGTGAGCACAGTCAGTGATTAAATACAGAGTAATCACACAGTCAGTGATTAAATACAGAGTGATCACACAGTCAGTGATTAAAGACAGAGTGATCACACAGTCAGTGATTAAATACAGAGTGATCGCACAATCAGTGATTAAATACAGAGTGATCACACAGTCAATGATTAAATACAGAGTGATCACAGTCAGTGATTAAATACAGAGTGATCACACAGTCAGTGATTAAATACAGAGTGATCACACAGACTGTGATTAAATACAGAGTGAGCACACACTTACTGATTAAATACAGAGTGATCACACAGTCAGGGATTAAATACAGAGTGATCACACAGTCAGTGATTAAATACAGAGTGATCACACAGTCAGTGATTAAATACAGAGTGATCACACAGACAGTGATTAAATACAGAGTGATCACACAGACTGTGATTAAATACAGAGTGATCACACAGCCAGTGATCAAATACAGCGTGATCACACAGTCAGTGATTAAATGCGGAGAGATCACCGTCAGGGATTAAATATAGAGTGATCACACAGTCAGTGATTAAATACAGAGTGTTCGCACAATGAGTGATTAAATACAGAGTGATCACACACTTACTGATTAAATACAGAGTGATCACACAGTCAGTGATTCCATACAGAGTGATCACACAGTCAGTGATTAAATACAGAGTGATCACACATTCAGTGATTAAATACAGAGTGATCACACAGTCAGTGATTAAATACAGAGTGATCACACAGTCAGTGATTAAATACAGACAGAGATCGCACAGTCAGTGAATAAATGCTGCGATCACAGTCAGTGATTAAATACAGAGTGATCACACAGTCAGTGATTAAATACAGAGTGATCACACAATCAGTGATTAAATACAGAGTGATCACACCGTCAGTGTTTAATACAGACAATGATCACACCGTCAGTTATTAAATATAGACAATGACCACACAGTCAGTGATGAAATACAGCATGATCACACAGCCAGTGATTAAATACAGAGTGATCACACAGTCAGTGTTTAAATACAGAGTAATCACACAGTGATTAAATACAGAGTGATCACACAATCAGTGATTAAATACAGAGTGATCACACAATCAGTGATTAAATACAGAGTGATCACACAGTCAGTGATTAAATACAGAGTGATCACACAGCCAGTGATTAAATACAGAGTAATCACATGTCAGTGATTAAATACAGAGTGATCACACACTTACTGATTAAATACAGAATGATCACACAGTCAGGGATTAAATACAGAGTGATCGCACAGTCAGTGATTAAATACAGAGTGATCACACAGTCAGTGATTAAATACAGAGTGAACACACAGTCAGTGATTAAATACAGAGTGATCACACAGTCAGTGATTAAATACAGTCAGTGGTCACACAGTCAGTGATTTAATACAGAGTGATCAAACGTCAGTGATTAAATACAGAGTGATCGCACAATCAGTGAATAAATACAGAGTAATGACACAGTCAGTGATTAAGTACAGAGTGATCACACATAAGTGATTAAATACAGAGTAATCGCAGAGTCAGTGATTAAATACAGAGTGATCACACAGTCAGTGGTTAAATACTGACAATGATCACAGTCAGTGATTAAATACAGAGTGATCACACAGTCAGTGATTAAATACAGAGTGATCACACAGTCAGTGATTAAATTCAGAGTGATCACACAGTCAGTGATTAAATACAGAGTGATCACACAGTCAGTGATTAAATACAGCGTGATCACACAGTCAGTGATTAAATACAGTCAGTGATTAAATACAGTCAGTGGTCACACAGTCAGTGATTAAATACAGAGTGAACACACAGTCAGTGATTAAATACAGAGTGATCACACAGTCAGTGATTAAATACAGTCAGTGGTCACACAGTCAGTGATTTAATACAGAGTGATCAAACGTCAGTGATTAAATACAGAGTGATCGCACAATCAGTGAATAAATACAGAGTAATGACACAGTCAGTGATTAAGTACCGAGTGATCACACATAAGTGATTAAATACAGAGTGATCACACAGTCAGTGATTAAATACAGAGTGATCACACAGTCAGTGATTAAATACTGACAATGATCACAGTCAGTGATTAAATACAGAGTGATCACACAGTCAGTGATTAAATACAGAGTAATCACACAGTCAGTGATTAAATGCAGAGTGATCACACAGTCAGTGATTAAATACAGTCAGTGATTAAATACAGTCAGTGGTCACACAGTCAGTGATTAAATACAGAGTGATCACACAGTCAGTGATTAAATACAGAGTAATCACACGGTCAGTGATTAAATACAGAGTGATCGCACATTCAGTGATTAAATACAGAGTGATCACACAGTCACTGATTAAATACAGAGTGATCACACAGTCAGTGATTAAATACAGTCAGTGATCACACACTTACTGATTAAATACAGAGTGATCACACAGTCAGTGATTAAGTAAACGAGTTATCACACAGACAGTGATTAAATACAGACTGATCACACAGTCAGTGATTAAATACAGAGTGATCACACAGACAGTGATTAAATACAGAGTGATCACACAGACTGTGATTAAATACAGAGTGATCACACAGACTGTGATTAACTACAGAGTAATCGCACAGTCAGTGATTAAATACAGAGTGATCACACAGCCAGTAATTTAATGCAGAGTGATCACACAGCCAGTGATCAAATACAGCGTGATCACACAGTCAGTGATTAAATGCGGAGAGATCACCGTCAGGGATTAAATATAGAGTGATCACACAGTCAGTGATTAAATACAGAGTGTTCGCACACTTACTGATTAAATACAGAGTGATCACACAGTCAGTGATTAAATACAGAGTGATAACACAGTGATTAAATACAGACTGATCGCACAGTCAGTGATTAAATACAGAGTGATCACACAGTCAGTGATTAAATACAGAGTGATCACACAGTCAGTGATTAAATACAGTGTAATCACACAGTCAGTGATTAAATATAGAGTGATCACTCAGTCAGTGGTTAAATACAGAGTGATCACACAGTCAGTGATTACATGCAGAGTGATCACACATTCAGTGATTAAATACAGAGTGATCGCACAGTCAGTGATTAAATACAGAGTGATCACACAGTCAGTGATTAAATACAGAGTGATCACACAGCCAGTAATTAAATACAGGGTGATCACACAGTCAGTGATAAAATACAGAGTAATCACACAGTCAGTGATTTAATACAGAGTGATCACACAGTCAGTGATTAAATACAGAGTGATCACACAGTCAGTGATTAAATACAGAGTGATCACACAATCAGTGATTAAATACAGAGAGATCACACAGTCAGTGATTAAGTACAGAGTGATCACACAGACAGTGATTAAATACAGAGTGATTAAATACAGAGTGATCACACAGTCAGTGATTAAATACAGAGTGATCACACAGACAGTGATTAAATACAGAGTGATTAAATACAGAGTGATCACACAGCCAGTGATTAAATACAGAGTGGTCACACAGTCAGTTATTAAATACAGTCAGTGATTAAATACAGTCAGTGGTCACACAGTCAGTGATTAAATACAGAGTAATCACACAGTCAGTGATTAAATACAGAGTGATCACACAGCCAGTGATTAAATACAGAGTGATCGCACAATCAGTGAATACATACAGAGTGATCACGCACTTACTCATTAAATACAGAGTGATCACACAGTCAGTGATTAAATACAGAGTGATCACACAGTCAGTGATTAAATACAGAGTGATCACACAGTCAGTGATTAAATACAGAGTGATCACACAGTCAGTGATTAAATACAGAGTGATCACACAGTCAGTGGTTAAATACAGAGTGACCACAGTCAGTGATTAAATACAGAGTAATCACACAGTCAGTGATTAAATACAGAGTGATCACACAATCAGTGATTAAATACAGACAGTGATCGCACAATCTGTGAATAAATACAGAGTAATCACACAGTCAGTGATTAAATACAGAGTGATCACACAGTCAGTGATTAAATACAGACAGTGATCGCACAAGCTGTGAATAAAAACAGAGTAATCACACAGTCAGTGATTAAATACAGAGTGATCACACAGTCAGTGATTAAATACAGAGTGTTCGCACAATCAGTGATTAAATACAGAGTGATCACACAGTCAGTGATTAAATACAGAGTGATCGCACAATCAGTGGTTAAATACAGAGTAATCGCACAGTCAGTGATTTAATGCAGAGTGGTCACACAGTCAGTGATTAAATACAGTCAGTGATTAAATACAGTCAGTGATTAAATACAGTCAGTGATTAAATACAGTCAGTGGTCACACAGTCAGTGATTAAATACAGAGTGATCACACAGCCAGTGATTAAGTACTGAGTGATCACACATCAGTGATTAAATACAGAGTGATCGCACAATCAGTGAATAAATACAGGGTGATCACACACTTACTCATTAAATACAGAGTGATCACACAGTCAGTGATTTAATACAGAGTGATCACACAGTGATTAAATGCAGAGTGATCGCACAGTCAGTGATTAAATACAGAGTGATCGCACAGTGATTAAATACAGTCAGTGATCGCACAGTCAGTGATTAAGTACAGAGTGAGCACAGTCAGTGATTAAATACAGAGTGATCACACAGTCAGTGATTAAATACAGAGTGATAACACACTAACTGATTAAATACAGAGTGATCACACAGACAGTGATTAAATACAGAGTGATCACATAGTCAGTGATTAAATACAGAGTGATCACACAGTCAGTGATTAAATACAGACAGTGATCGCACAATCTGTGAATAAATACAGAGTAATCACACAGTCAGTGATTAAATACAGAGTGATCACACAGTCAGTGATTAAATACAGAGTGATCGCACAATCAGTGATTAAATACAGAGTGATCACACAATCAGTGATTAAATACAGAGTGATCACACAGCCAGTAATTTAATGCAGAGTGATCACACAGTCAGTGATTAAATACAGAGTGGTCACACAGTCAGTGATTAAATACAGTCAGTGATTAAATACAGTCAGTGATTAAATACAGTCAGTGGTCACACAGTCAGTGATTAAATACAGAGTGATCACACAGTCAGTGATTTAATACAGAGTGATCACAGTGAGTGATTAAATACAGAGTGATCACACAGTCAGTGATTAAATACAGAGTGATCACACAGTCAGTGATTAAATACTGACAATGATCACAGTTATGATTAAATACAGAGTGATCACACAGTCAGTGATTAAATACAGTCAGTGGTCACACAGTCAGTGATTAAATACAGAGTGATCACACAGTCAGTGATTAAATACAGAGTGATCACACAGACAGTGATTAAATACAGAGTAATCACACAGTCAGTGATTAAAAACAGAGTCATCGCACAATCGGTGAATAAATACAGAATAATCACACAGCCAGTGATTAAATACAGAGTGATCATACAGTCAATGATTAAGTACACGAGTGATCACACAGTCACTGATTAAGTACAGAGTGATCACACAGACAGTGATTAAATACAGAGTGATCACACAGTCAGTGATTAAATACAGAGTGATCACACAGACAGTGATTAAATACAGTCAGTGGTCACACAGTCAGTAATTAAATACAGAGTGATCATACAGTCAATGATTAAGTACACGAGTGATCACACAGTCACTGATTAAGTACAGAGTGATCACACAGTCAGTGATTAAATACAGAGTGATCACACACTTACTGATTAAATACAGAGTGATCACACAGACAGTGATTAAATACAGTCAGTGGTCACACAGTCAGTAATTAAATACAGAGTGATCGCACACTTACTGATTAAATACAGAGCGATCACACGTCAGTGATTAAATACAGAGTGATCACACAGTCAGTGATTAAATACAGTCAGTGGTCACACAGTCAGTAATTAAATACAGAGTGATCGCACACTTACTGATTAAATACAGAGTGATCTCACAGTCAGTGATTAAATACAGTCAGTGGTCACACAGTCAGTAATTAAATACAGAGTGATCGCACAATCAGTGATTAAATACAGAGTGATCTCACAGTCAGTGATTAAATACAGAGTGATCACACAGTCAGTGATTAAATACAGAGTGATCACACACTTACTGATTAAATACAGAGTGATCCCACGTCAGTGATTAAATACAGAGTGATCCCACGTCAGAGATTAAATACAGAGTGATCACACAGTCAGTGATTAAATACAGAGTGATCCCACGTCAGAGATTAAATACAGAGTGATCACACAGTCAGTGATTAAATACAGAGTGATCACACAGTCAGTGATTAAATACAGAGTGATCGGACAATCAGTGATTAAATACAGTGTGATCTCACAGTCAGTGATTAAATACAGAGTGATCACACAGTCAGTGATTAAATACAGAGTGATCACACAGTCAGTGATTAAATACAGAGTGATCACACGTCAGTGATTAAATACAGAGTGATCACACAGTCAGTGATTAAATACTGACAATGATCACAGTCAGTGATTAAATACAGAGTAATCACAGTCAGTGATTAAATACAGAGTGATCACACAGTCAGTGATTAAATACAGAGTGATCACACAGTCAGTGATTAAATACAGAGTGATCACACAGTCAGTGATTAAATACAGAGTGATCACACAGTCACTGATTAAATACAGAGTGATCACACAGTCACTGATTAAATACAGAGTGGTCACACATTCAGTGATCAAATACAGAGTGATCGCACAGTCAGTGATTAAATACAGAGTGATAACACGCTTACTGATTAAATACAGAGTGATCCCACAGTCAGTGATTAAATACAGAGTGATCCCACAGTCAGTGATTAAATACAGAGTGATCACACAGTCAGTGATTAAATACAGAGTGATCAAACAGTCAGTGATTAAATACAGTCAGTGGTCACACAGTCAGTGATTAAATACAGTCAGTGGTCACACAGTCAGTGATTAAATACAGAGTGATCACACGTCAGTGATTAAATACAGAGTGATCACACAGTCAGTGATTAAATGCAGAGTGATCACACAGTCAGTGATTAAATACAGAGTGATCTCACAGTCAGTGATTAAATACAGAGTGATCACACAATCAGTGATTAAATACAGAGTGATCACACGTCAGTGATTAAATACAGAGTGATCACACAGTCAGTGATTAAATACAGAGTGATCACACAGTCAGTGATTAAATACAGAGTGATCACACAGTCAGTGAACAAATACAGAGTGATCACACAGTCAGTGATTAAATACAGAGTGATCACACAGTCAGTGATTAAATACAGAGTGATCACACAATCAGTGATTAAATACAGAGTGATCACACAATCAGTGATTAAATACAGAGTGATCACACAGTCAGTGATTAAATACAGAGTGATCACACGTCAGTGATTAAATACAGAGTGATCACACGTCAGTGATTAAATACAGAGTGATCACACAGTCACTGATTAAATACAGAGTAATCGCACAGTCAGTGATTAAATACAGAGTGATCACACACTTACTGATTAAATACAGAGTGGTCACACAGTCAATGATTAAATACAGAGTGATCTCACAGTCAGTGATTAAATACAGAGTGATCACACAGCCAGTGATTAAATACAGAGTGATCACACAGTCAGTGATTAAATACAGAGTGATCACACAGTCAGTGATTAAATACAGAGTGATCACACAGTCAGTGATTAAATACAGAGTGATCACACAGTCAGTGATTAAATACAGTCAGTGGTCACACAGTCAGTGATGAAATACAGAGTGGTCACACAGTCAGTGATTAAATACAGAGTGATCCCACAGTCAGTGATTAAATACAGAGTGATCCCACAGTCAGTGATTAAATACAGAGTGATCACACAGTCAGTGATTAAATACAGAGTGATCACACAGTCACTAATTTAATACAGAGTGATCACACAATCAGTGATTAAATACTGACAATGATCACAGTCAGTGATTAAATACAGAGTGATCGCACAATCAGTGAATAAATACAGAGTGATCACCCACTTACTGATTAAATACAGAGTGATCACACAGTCAGTGACTAAATACAGAGTGATCACACAATCAGTGATTAAATACAGAGTGATCACACAGTCAGTGATTAAATACAAAGTGATCACACAGTCAGTGATTAAATACAGTCAGTGGTCACACAGTCAGTGATGAAATACAGAGTGATCACACAGTCAGTGATGAAATACAGAGTGATCACACAGTCAGTGATTAAATACAGAGAGATCACACAATCAGTGATTAAATACAGATTGATCACACAATCAGTGATTAAATACAGATTGATCACACAGTCAGTGATTAAATACAGAGTAATCACAGTCAGTGATTAAATACAGAGTGATCACACGGTCAGTGATTAAATACAGAGTGATCACACAGACAGTGATTAAATACAGAGTGATCACACAGTCAGTGATTAAATACAGAGTAATCAAACATCCAGTGATAAAATACAGTGATCACACAGTCAGTGATTAAATATGAAGTGATTACACAGCAATGATTAAATGCAGATTGATCACACAGTCAGTGATTAAATACAGAGTGATCACACAGTCAGTGATGAAATACAGAGTGATCCCACAGTCAGTGATTAAATACAGAGTGATCACACAGTCAGTGATTAAATACAGAGTGATCACACAGTCATTGATTAAATACAGAGTGATCACACAGTCAGTGATTAAACACAGAGAGATCACACAATCAGTGATTAAATACAGATTGATCACACAGTCAGTGATTAAATACAGAGTAATCACAGTCAGTGATTAAATACAGAGTGATCACAGTCAGTGATTAAATACAGAGTGATCACAGTCAGTGATTAAATACAGAGTAATCACACAGTCAGTGATTAAATACAGAGTGATCGCACAGTGATTAAATACAGAGTGATCACACGGTCAGTGATTAAATACAGAGTGATCACACAGACAGTGATTAAATACAGAGTGATCACACAGTCAGTGATTAAATACAGAGTAATCAAACATCCAGTGATAAAATACAGTGATCACACAGTCAGTGATTAAATATGAAGTGATTACACAGCAATGATTAAATACAGAGTGATCACACAGTCAGTGATCAAATACAGAGTGATCACACAGTCAGTGATTAAATACAGAGTGATCACACAGTCAGTGATTAAATACAGAGTTATCACAGTCAGTGATTAAATAGAGAGTGATCACACGTCAGTGATTAAATACAGAGTGCTCACACATCGAGTGATTAAATACAGAGTGGCCACACAGACAGTGATTAAATACAGAGTGATCACAGAGCCAGTGATTAAATACAGACAGTGATCGCACAGTCAGTGATTAAAAACAGACAGTGATCACAGTCAGTTATTAAATATAGAGTAATCACACAGTCAGTGATTAAATACAGAGTGATCGCACAATCAGTGAATAAATACAGAGTAATCACACAGTCAATGATTAAATACAGAGTGCTCACACATCCAGTGATTAAATACAGAGTGACCACACATCCAGTGATTAAATACAGAGTGATCACACAGCCAGTGATTAAAAACAGACAGTGATCACAGTCAGTGATTAAATACAGACAGTGATCACGGTCAGTGATTAAATACAGACAGTGATCACGGTCAGTGATTAAATACAGAGTGATCGCACAATCAGTAAATAAATACAGAGTAAACACAGTCAGTGATTAAAAACAGACAGTGATCACAGTCAGTGATCAAATACAGAGTGGTCACACAGCCAGTGATTAAATACAGAGTGATCACACGTCAGTGATTAAATACAGAGTGATCGCACAATCAGTGAATAAATACAGAGTAATCGCACAGTCAGTGATTAAATACAGAGTAATCACACAGCGAGTGATTAAATACAGAGTGATCACACAGTCAGTGATTAAATACAGTGATCACACAGCCAGTGATTCAATCCAGAGTGATCACACAACCAGTGATTAAAAACAGACAGTGATCGCACAATCAGTGAATAAATACAGAGTAATCGCACAGTCAGTGATCACACGGTCAGTGATTAAAGACAGAGTAATCATACAGCCAGTGATTAAATACACAGTGATCACACAGTCAGTGATTAAATACAGAGTGATCACACAGTCAGTGATTAAATACAGAGTGATCACACAGCCAGTGATTAAATACAGAGTGATCACACAGCCAGTGATTAAATACGAGTGATCAGGCAGCCAGTGATTAATTACAGACAGTGATCACAGAGCCAGTGATTAAATACAGAGTGATGACACAGTCAGTGATTGAATACAGAGTGATCACACAGTCAGTGATTAAATACAGAGTTATCACAGTCAGTGATTAAATAGAGAGTGATCACACGTCAGTGATTAAATACAGAGTGCTCACACATCGAGTGATTAAATACAGAGTGGCCACACAGACAGTGATTAAATACAGAGTGATCACAGAGCCAGTGATTAAATACAGACAGTGATCGCACAGTCAGTGATTAAAAACAGACAGTGATCACAGTCAGTTATTAAATATAGAGTAATCACACAGTCAGTGATTAAATACAGAGTGATCGCACAATCAGTGAATAAATACAGAGTAATCACACAGTCAATGATTAAATACAGAGTGCTCACACATCCAGTGATTAAATACAGAGTGACCACACATCCAGTGATTAAATACAGAGTGATCACACAGCCAGTGATTAAAAACAGACAGTGATCACAGTCAGTGATTAAATACAGACAGTGATCACGGTCAGTGATTAAATACAGACAGTGATCACGGTCAGTGATTAAATACAGAGTGATCGCACAATCAGTAAATAAATACAGAGTAAACACAGTCAGTGATTAAAAACAGACAGTGATCACAGTCAGTGATCAAATACAGAGTGATCACACAGCCAGTGATTAAATACAGAGTGATCACACGTCAGTGATTAAATACAGAGTGATCGCACAATCAGTGAATAAATACAGAGTAATCGCACAGTCAGTGATTAAATACAGAGTAATCACACAGCGAGTGATTAAATACAGAGTGATCACACAGTCAGTGATTAAATACAGTGATCACACAGCCAGTGATTCAATCCAGAGTGATCACACAACCAGTGATTAAAAACAGACAGTGATCGCACAATCAGTGAATAAATACAGAGTAATCGCACAGTCAGTGATCACACGGTCAGTGATTAAAGACAGAGTAATCATACAGCCAGTGATTAAATACACAGTGATCACACAGTCAGTGATTAAATACAGAGTGATCACACAGTCAGTGATTAAATACAGAGTGATCACACAGCCAGTGATTAAATACAGAGTGATCACACAGCCAGTGATTAAATACGAGTGATCAGGCAGCCAGTGATTAATTACAGACAGTGATCACAGAGCCAGTGATTAAATACAGAGTGATGACACAGTCAGTGATTGAATACAGAGTGATCACACAGTCAGTGATTAAATACAGAGTGCTCACACAATCAGTGACTAAATACAGAGTAATCACACAGCCAGTGATTAAATACAGCGTGATCACAGAGCCAGTGATTAAATGCAGAGTGGTCACACAGCCAGTGATTAAATACAGAGTGATCACACAGCCAGTGATTAAAGACAGAGTGGTCACACAGCCAGTGATTAAATACAGAGTGATCACACATCCAGTGATAAAATACAGTCAGTAATCATACAGCCAGTGATTAAATACAGCGTGATCACAGAGCCAGTGATTAAATACAGAGTAATCACACAGTCAGTGATCAAATACAGAGTGATCACACAGTCAGTGATCAAATACAGAGTGATCACACACTTACTGATTAAATACAGAGTGATCACACAGTCAGTGATCAAATACAGAGTGATCGCACAGTCAGTGATTAAATACAGAGTGATCACACTGTCAGTGATTAAATACAGAGTGATCACACAGTCAGTGATTAAATACAGAGTGGTCACACAGTCAGTGATTACATACAGAGTGATAACACAGTCAGTGATTACATACAGAGTGATAACACAGTCAGTGATTACATACAGACAGTGATCACAGTCAGTGATTACATACAGACAGTGATCACAGTCAGTGATTAAATACAGAGTGATCGCACAATCAGTGATTAAATACAGAGTGATCACACAGCCAGTGATTAAATACAGACAGTGATCAGTCTGTCAAAAGAACTAGGACATTGCATTAGGAGAAGAATATTCAGCTCTTCAATCTTACTTTGGTGCGCAATGAGGTGACGGCTGTGTGTCAATGCTCCATTTTATTTACATTGGGGGAATGTCCGTGCCAGGTTGCTTCTGCCAGTTCACAGCCACGAGGGCCGGGCCTGAAGGGGTGAAGCATTCAGGGGGTGCGACATCTGGTGACCCCATAGCAAAGTGTCGCTGTGGGTCCATTGGTCCTGGTGATTGTCGGAGGCGTGGGGTCCTCATGCTGCCGAGAGTCCGGGGGGTGGGGGGGGCTGAAGGGAGACCCAATGCGGGGTCCCAATGACAGCAAACGGTGAGTAGAGGTGTTTGATGTTGGTAATGTTGCTGGGTGGTTGGGTCACTGAAGCCCTCACACAGGCGACATTGAGGTGGGGTGGGGTGGCGGGGGCTTGACTGTCACTTTGAAATCGGTGCGCCCATTAAAAGCAGTGCCTCAATTTCTGTGCAGCCAGGCTTGCCGGCGTGTTTATTCCCCGCCACTCTCGGTTCCGGTGCTATAATCGCCCCCCTTCCAAAACAAATTTGTAGGGCCCGATTCTCCAGAAAGATTTCTAAGTGTGGTAAGCGAGCGGGAACTGCTGCGAGCTTCCCGGCGCTCAGCACAGCAAGGCCGGCAACGCTTTTCAACGTTAATTGGTCCACTTAGCGAGGCTCCACGGGCTTCTTGCCGATTGCCAGCCCCCCATTAAAAAGGTCGAGCAGCACGTGCTCAGCCAACCCCATTCAGCTCACAATAATGGCGTCAAGGGGACCGGCCCCAAGATTCGGGGATGCAGACCTGTGGAGGCTCCTAGACACAGCGGAGGCCGGGAGAGATGTCCTCTTCCCCCGAGGGTACTGGAGGGACAGCCACAGGGCAGCCAGTGCTGCCTGGGATGAGGTGGTGGCAGCTATAAACTCCGGGAGTGTGACTTGGAGAGCTGGCCTCCAGTGCCATTAAAAGGTCAACGGTCAACACCAGGCAGCTCGAGTGAGTAGACCGCAACGCCACTCCCCCCCCCTCCCCCGAGACCTTTCCACTCCACGCAAGCATCCACCCCCCAACTTTCCATGTGACCCCCAACCTTCCCTTCAACCCCCACTCCAACCCTTCCTTCACACACACACACACCATTCTCTCATCACTGTGAACCACGCCTATGGCTAACGATGCCCTCTCTGTGTCTCCTCAGGAAAAGCTCTCCGACAATGATCGGGAGGGGCCCAGACTGGCGGAGCAGTGCTGGATTTAAGAATCCTCACCTCCTTCGAGGAGCGGGCCCTGGAGGTGACTGGGGTGGTCGAGGCAGAGGCTGGTGGACGCCACAGAGGTGAAGAACCACCGGGCTCCACCCAGAGGACCTGCAAACGTGAGTTGTTGTTGCCTTACTGACTGACCCATCTCTCCCACTGACCACATATCCATTCACCTGCAGGTCCTCCAGCCAACGGCACTGGCCGATCCTGGGTGGTCCCCCTCTCCAGCCTCAGGAGACCACCCCGGAGGGGAGCTCCGAAGTAGACGATCGAGGCGTCACAGCTGTCATCTCCACCCTCCACCAGCGCAGATACACACACCTCGGTGGGACATGTTAGTGGTCAGGCTTCTGGGGCACAATCTGGTGAGCACCACACTGCTGCTGATGCACATCAGATGGAGGCAGGAACCCCCCCCCCAGGCAAGACAGCAGTCGGAGGTCTGCTGGATCCCAGGACCCAGGTGGGTGCCAGCCTGATGCTGAGCCTGTGGAAAAGATATTCCCCGAGCTGACGGAGATGATAGGGAGCGGTCAGATCATTCAGAGGGAGATGTCAGCGACACTCCAGCAGATCCATAGCCTATTGGAGGAGTCCCAGAGGCTACGGGTGCAGGAGATGTCACCGACAATGTGTGGCACTGAGACCAACACTGCTAGGGCGGTGACCACAGTGGAGAGCCTGGTGCACGACCTCAGCAGCAATAGTGACGGTGTCCAAGGTGTCGCGCAGTTGGTGACGGCCATGGCTAAGGGCCAAATATCCGACTCACTGGGGGATGTTCCCCAGTACCAGGCTGACCTTGATGAGGTGCTGCAGGACACGTCCTGCTCGCAGATGTGAATGGCCGAGGTACCGTAGAGCTTGTGCCAGTCGCAGGTGGAGATTGCCCAAACGCTGCAAAGCATGGCCCACTCACTGAGGAGCTTCGGCAAGGCGTCGACACAATGGTGCATGCACCCGGGGGCCATCAGGGCTAGCCGAGTCAGATAATGCTGGTGCAGCTGGGGCTCGAACCAGCTGCACCTCCGTCCCAAGGTGAACCCCATGGGCACCGACCGGGAAGAGGGGCGCTGGGTGGCAACCCAGACTCGTCCCCCCCGAGTTGCACCCCTCTGCTGAGGATGTGTCTCTCAGTCAGCACTCAGAACAGGGCTGCATGGCTGTGCATGTGCTGCCAAGGGCACTGGAGCCCTCCGCCCAAGAGCCCCCAGGTGAAGCCCGCCAGGGGCACGGAAGGCCATGGACCAGGTAAGCAACGGGCTGCCTCCACCTCTGATGTGCATCCTGGGGACACACCTAGACGTAATGGTAGAGCCAGGAAGGCAAAGCGCATTGAGGATCACGGAGGGCACCGAGGGAGGGGGGTAGTTAGCGAGTGAGGAGGGTGAAGGAGCGACAGCACCATCGGGAGAATGGAAATTGTTAAACACAATGAGTACGATGCCTTTGTCACTTTCTTCCGCAATGCGGCCCGACCTCCGAAGCCTCGTCTCTCCAGGTATCTCCCCCTCCCCGTAGCACTCACCCACCCCTTGGCCGTGGACATGCCCCTGGAGCTGTGTCCCATCCCGTGTGTTCAGATGTTGGCTGCTGCATGTGTGGTGTTGCCTCCCGCAGTGTTCAAGCTGCCCGAGGAGGTGGTGGAAGCAGGGACGATAGTGACGTTTAAGGGGCATCTTGACAAATACATGAATAGGATGGGAATAGAGGGATACAGACCCAGGAAGTGCAGAAGATTATAGTTTAGTCGGGCAACATGGTCGGCGCAGGCTTGGAGGGCCGAAGGGCCTGTTCCTGTGCTGTACATTTCTTTGTTGTTTGGTAGTGTCCACGCGATCAAGGTGTGAGTGGGATAATGAGCAATGATTCCCACATCCTACATGGCCCGCCCACACGGGAATCCATTTGGGTTGTGTGAAGTGCTCACTTTACCACGATTGCCAATTTCCTATTCGGAATTGCCTTCGACCACATGGCCAGAGGTCTCAGTGGGGTTATGGGTTGTCGCTGGGGCAGACAGAATGGGTGCACACGATCCAGTGCCTGGTCTCTTTGCCCCCCTTGGTGCCCTGGTCTCTAAGCAAAGATGGCTACTCACCTCCCTGGCTCCCTGCAGAAGACCTCCGGCCAGGTTCACGTCTTTCAAAAGGAGTACTAATCGGCGCCAACCCGTTGCTGGGGAGCCGCTGAATGACGGGAAACTGTTGGATATGCGATCGCTCCCGTTACTTATACGGAATTAGGGCTTAAGTGGTGATAATAGCCTTCTTGCCACGCTACGCGAGGTCCCGATTTCACCTATGGGAGCGGGCCGGTTGCATTGCAAACTGTTTGGCACCTGGCGCGGTTCTCTTTTTTGGCTTCTCCCGCTATTCACTGGCCTCGTTTCGCTCGAGTGAGAGTGCAACGAGGCCAGAAGATCACGCCCCAAGTGTGGGTCACCAACTCGCTTCAACCTGTAGACAAGCTTGTGTCATCCATCTCAGTTTACTAATATTTCCACCATTGGTGTTGGTCCATCTTTCTCAGTCAGCGACTGGATCCCACTTTAGACATTGCAGAGGGAAATGTAACTTTTGAGTGCCACTGGAATAACAGATATGTGCGGGAATAGAACATATGGCTCCTTGACCCTGCTGAGACATTCAGTAAGATCATGGCTGGTATTCTGACTGAACTCCATTTTCTCTCCCGCCTGCTCCCCACATTTCTTTATTCCTCAAAGACCAAGGGCGGGATTCTCCGACCCCCCCCCCCCCCGCCGGGTCGGAGAATCGCCGGAGGGCAGCCTGAATCCCGTCCCCGCTGGCTGCCGAATTCTCTGGCACCGGGGATTTGGCAGGGGGGGGGGGAAATCGCGCCACGCCGGTCGGCAGCCACGAGAAGCGGCCCCCCCCCCCCCGGCGATTCTCCGGCCCGCGATGGGCCTAGCGGCTGCCCGTTTTCGGCGGGTCCCGCCGGCGTTTGTTACGACAGGTACTTACCAGCGGGACCTGGCTCCGCGGGCGGCCTCCGGGGTCCTCGGGGGGGGGGGGGGGGGGGGGGATCTGGCCCCGGGGGGTGCCCCCACGGTGGCCTGGCCCATGATCATAGCCCACCGATCCACGGGCGGGCCTGTGCCGTGGGGACACTCTATTCCTCTGCGCCGGCCAGTGTAACAGTCCGCGATGGCCGGCGCGGAGATGAACCCCCCCCCCCTGCGCATGCACTGGGATGACGCCAGCACACGTTGGCGCCCCCACTCATGCGCCAACTAGTGCCGGATTGCGGGGGCCCTTCGGCACCTGTTGGCGTGGCGCCAAGCCCCTTCCGCGCTGGCCGGCGCGGCGCAAACCATTCTGGCACTGGCCTAGCCCCTGAAGGTGCGGAGAATTCCCGACGCCAGAGTGGTTCACGCCACTCCTCCCCGCCGGAGCTGCTCGCCCCGCCGGTTTTCTGAAGAATCCCGCCACAAAAATCTGCCTGTCCCGACCTTAAAAACACTCCACAGTGGAACATCCACACCCTTCTGGGGTCAAGAATTCCTAAGATTCTCGACTCTTCGAGCGAAGAAATTTCTCACCCTTAGTGATCGTCACCTTATCCTGACATTGTGCCCACTCCGTTCTAGTTTCCTCAGCCGAGGAAATAACTTCTGCATCCGTCCTGCCACGCCACTTCACAAATTTAATAGGTTTCAATGAGATCGTTCCCTCATTCTTCTAAACTCCAGAGAATAACGACGCAATTTACTCAATCATTCATTGGGCAACATTCTTATCCCAGTTATGAAACTTTGCTGTACCTCCTCCAAAGTGATTATATCCTTCATTGGCTATGGAGGCGAAAACTGTGTACCAGGTGTGAACTCACGAATGCCCTGTACAAATACCTCTTCATTTTTGTACCCCATTCTCCTTGCACTGAAGGCCAAAGTGTCATTTGCCTTCCTATTTGCTTGCTGTACCCGGAGGCTAACGTTCTGGGTCTTTTAAAAAGTATAGATTTCTTGTTCTTACCACCATAGTGGACAACCTCCCGCTTCTCCACATTATGCTCCAATTGTGACCTCGTTGCCCCCCTCACATAAGACCATAAGACATAGGAGCAGAATTAGGCCACTCGACCCATCGAGTCTACTCCGCCATTCAAACCTGGCTGATGTTTTCTCATCCCCATTCTCCTGCCTTCTCCCCATAACCCCTGATCCCCTTATTAATCAAGAACCTATCTCTCTCTGTCTTAAAGACACTCAGTGATTTGGCCTCCACAGACTTCTGCGGCAAAGAGTTCCACAGATTCACCACCCTCTGGCTGAAGGAATTTCCTCCTCTTCTCTGTTTTAAAGAATCATCCCTTTAGTCTGAGATGGTGTCCTCTTGTTCTAGTTTTTCCGACAAGTGGAAACATCCTCTCACATCCACTCTATCCAGGCCTCGCAGTATCCTGTAAGTTTCAATAAGATCCCCCCCTCATCCTTCTAAACTCCAAGGAGTACAGACCCAGAGTCCTCAACCGTTCCTCATACGACAAGTTCTTCATTCCAGGGGTCATTCTTGTGAACCTCCTCTGGACCCTTTCCAAGGCCAGCACATCCTTCCTTAGATACGGGGCCCAAAACTGCTCACAATACTCCAAATGGGGTCTGACCAGAGCCTTATACAGCCTCAGAAGTACATCCCTGGTCTTGTATTCTAGCCCTCTTGACATGAATGCTAACATTGCATTTGACTTCTTAACTGCCAACTGAACCTGCATGTTAACCTTAAGAGAATCGTGAACAAGGACTCCCAAGTCCCTTTGTGTTTCTGGTCTCCTAAGCATTTCCCCATTTAGAAAATAGTCTATGCCTAAATTCCTCCTTCCAAAGTGCATAACCTCACACTTTCCACATTGTATTTCATTTGCCACTTCATTGCCCACTCTCCTAGCTTGTCCAAATCCTTCTGCAGCCCCCTTGCTTCCTCAATACTACCTGTCCCTCTACAGATCTGTGACATTGACTCCTACACAGATCATGACAACTGGATACTCCTACTGCACTCAAAATTGATCTCCGGGTGCAAGCTTTCTTTATCCTGGGCACTGGGAAGGCAATAGAATTTATATTGCCTTCCGAATTCCCAGTTGAGGGGCGGCAGAGGACAGCATATAGCCATTGACTACAAAGCACTAGTGCATTCCTTTTCATTCCCATATATTGTGGGCAGCACGGTAGCACAAGTGGCTAGCACTGTGGCTTCACAGCGCCAGGGTCCCAGGTTCAATTCCCCGCTGGGTCACTGGCTGTGTGGAGTCTGCATGTTCTCCCCTGGTCTGCGTGGGTTTCCTCCAGGTGCTCCGGTTTCCTCCCACAATCCAAAGATGTGCAGATTAGGTGGATTGGCCATGATAAATTGCCCTTAGTGACCAAAAAGGTTAGGAAAGGTTATTGGGTTACAGGGATAGGGTGGAAGTGAGGGTTTAAGTGGGTCGGTGTAGACTCGATGGGCCGAATGGCCTCCTTCTGCACTGTATGTTCTATATTCAGTCATCGCACACAGTAACTGATTATATATAGGGTCACTGACCACCAACGGATCAGTAATTACACCCATTCAATAATTAGGGGTCACATACAGTCTGTGATTATATACAGTCTGCAATCTCACAAATCAATTATTTATATATATATATATATTGTAGTAGACAGACAGTGATTATATACAGTCAATTTAAACACATGTTGAACGATTAGGTAGAGTCAATGACATTGAACAATTAAAAACAACAGGCGATAATATCCATCGAGTGAACACACAGTCGGTTCTAATTATATTCAATGAGTGTTCAAATAGAGTCAGTGATTTTATAAATCTCACACATTGTCATTATGTAGCAGATCAATGTGTGAGATTTATAAAATCACTGACTCTATTTGAACACTCATTGAATATAATTAGAACCGACTGTGTGTTCACTCGATGGATATAATATATATTAGTCAGTGATCGCACACAGGGACTACATAATAGTTGCTCAGTGATTATATACTGTACAGTCAGTGATTATATAGAGTTATATCATCCATAGTCATTGACTATATACAGTGAGTTGCATCACAGAGACTATATACATTGAATTATATCACACCCAGTGACTATATACAGTGAGTTATATCACATAGTCAGTGACTATATACAGTGAGTTATATTACACAGTGGTTATATACAGTGAGTTATATCACATACAGTCAGTGACTATATATAGTGAGTTACCTCAGAGTTATATCACGCAGTCAGTGATTATATAGTGAGTTATATCACACACAGTAACTAGATACAGTAAGTTATGTCACATACAGTCAGTCATTATGTAGCTACTTATATCAAATACAGGCAGAAATTACATAGTGAGTTCTTTCACAGAGTATATTCAGTGCGTTATTTCACACAGAGACCACATAGAATGAGTTATATCATGCACAGTCAATGATTATATAGTGAGTTATAACAGTGACTACATACAGTGCATCAGATCACAGTGACTATATACAGTAAGTTATGTTACATACAGTTAGTCATTATGTAGCTCGTTATATCACACACATTCATCGGTTATATAGTGTTGTACACACAGGCAGTTACATTATACAGTGGGTTTTATCACACAAAGTTACTATATACAGTGTTATATTACACAGTGACAATATATAGTGAGTTATGTCACAGTCAGTCATTATACTGTGTATATCACACACAGTGAGCAGTAATATACAGTGTGTTATTATCACACAGTCAGTGGCTGTATACATAGAACATTACAGCGCAGTACAGGCCCTTCGGCCCTCGATGTTGCGCCGACCTGTGAAACCACTCTAAAGCCCATCTACACTATTCCCTTATCATCCATATGTCTATCCAATGACCATTTGAATGCCCTTAGTGTTGGCGCGTCCACTACTGTTGCAGGCAGGGCATTCCACGCACTTACTACTCGGAGTAAAGAACCTACCTCTTGACATCTGTCCTATATCTATCTCCCCTCAATTTAAAGCTATGTCCCCTCGTGCTAGACATCATCATCTGAGGAAAAAGGCTCTCACTGTCCACCCTATCCAATCCTCTGATCATCTTGTATGCCTCAATTAAGTCACCTCTTAACCTTCTTCTCTCTAACGAAAACAGCCTCAAGTCCCTCAGCCTTTCCTCATAAGATCTTCCCTCCATACCAGGCAACATTCTGGTAAATCTCCTCTGCACCCTTTCCAATGCTTCCACATCCTTCCTATAATGCGGTGACCAGAATTGCACGCAATACTCCAAATGCGGCCGCACCAGAGTTTTGTACAGCTGCAACATGACATCATGGCTCCAGAACTCAATCCCTCTGCCAATAAAAGCTAACACACCGTACGCCTTCTATACAGTGTGTAATATCACAAAAAGTCAGTGACCATGTACAGTGATCTATATCACACACAGTCAGTGATTATATACAGTAAATTATAGCGCACAGTCAGTGACTGTATACAGTATGTTATATCACACAGTCAGTGACCATATACAGTGAGTTATATTAGAGTCAGTGACTAGATACAGTGAGTTATCATACAGTGAGTTATATTACACTGACTATATGCAATGAGTTGTATCGCACAGTGATTATATACAGTGAGTTATATCACACAGTCTGTGACTATATACAGTAAGTTATATCATAGTCAGTCATTATATACAGTGAGTTATGTCACAAACAGTGACTATATACAATGAGTTATATCACAGTGATTATATCAGTGAGTTATATCACATACAGTCAGTGACTAAATACCATGAGTTATATCACACACTGATTATATACAGTGGGTTATGTCACACAGTCAGTGACTATATACAATGAGTTATATCACTGACAGTCAGTGATTTTGTAGCTGATGATATCTCACACTGTCAATGACTATATACATGGAAACAGACATAAAAAATAGAAGTAGGAGGAGGCCATTCGGCCCTTTGAGCCTGCTCTGCCATTCATTACGTTCATGGCTGATCATAAAATTCAATGCCCTGTTCCTGCTTTCCCCCCATATCCATTCTTCCCAGCTATATCTAATTCTGTCTTGAAATCACACAAAGTTTTGGCCTCAACTACTTTCGGTGGTAGTGAATCCCACAGATTCACCACTCTCTGGGTGAAGAATATTCTCCTCACCTCATTTCTAAAAGGTTCACCCCTTATTCTAAACCTATGACCCCTAGCTCTGGACTCTCCCACCATCGGGAACATTCTTTCTGTATCTACCCTGTCTAATCTTGTTAGAATTTAAACGTTTCAATGAGATTCCTTATCATTCTTCTAAACTCCAATTAATATATTTCTGACCGGCTTAAGCTCTCCTCATACAACAATACTTCCATTCCAGGAATCAGCTTGGTATACCTTCGCTGCACACCCTCCATAGCAAGAACATCGCTCCTCAGATCAGGACACCAAAATGGCAAACGCCAGGTGTCTTACCAACTCCTGTACAATTGCAGTAAAACATCCCTATTCCTATACTCAAATCCTCTCACTATGAAGGCTCAACACACCATTGGTTGTCTTTACTGCCTGTTGAACCTGCACCCTTATTTTCAGCGACTGGGGGGGGGTGCACAGTGGCACAGTGGTTAGCACAGCTGCCTCACGCCGCCGGGGACCCGGGTTCGATCCCGGCCCCGGGTCACTGTGTAGAGTTTGTACATTCTCCCCGTCTCTGCTTGGGTCTCACCTCCACACCTCAAAGATGTGCAGGGTAGGTGGATTGGCCACGCTAAATTACCCCTTAATTGGAAAAAAGAATTGGGGACTTTAAATTTATAAAAGTATTTTTTTTCCAGCGGCTGATGCACCAGAACACCAAGGTCAGGCGGAGGTCTCTCAATTAACACCACTCAAATAACAATCTGCCTCCCTATTTTTGCCACAAAGTTGATAACCTCACATTTATCAACATTATACCGCATCTGCCATGCATATGCCAATTCACTCTGCCTGTCCAAGTCCCACAGTGAGTTATATCACACAGTCTGTGACCATTCACAGAGTTATATCACACACAGTAAGTGACTGTATACAGTGAGTTATATTGCACACAGCCAGTGATTATATACAGGGAGTTATATCACACACAGTCAGTGAGTATATCCAGTGAGGTATATCACACAGTGTGTTACATTATATACAGACAGTCCTTATATGGCTAGTTCTATCACACAGAGTGAGTTATATCATGTGAGTTATATCATGTGCAGGCAGTTATTATAGAGTTAGTTATATCACACGGTCCGTGATTATATACAGTGCGTTATAACAAAAACTGTGACTATATACAGTGAGTATATTACATAGTCAGTGACTATACAGTGAATTATATCACACTCAGTGACTATATGCAGTGAGTTATATGATATATGGTCAGTGACTATATACATGAGCTATATCACATACAGTCAGTGATATATACAATGTTATATCACATACAGTCAGTGACTCTCTGCAATGAATTATATATCACACTCTGTGACTATATACCAGTAAGTAATATCACAGTCAGTGACTATACACAGTGAGTTATATCACGTACAATCACTATATACAGTCAGTTATATCACAGAGTCAGTGACGACAGTGAGTTGTATCACATACAGTCAGTGACTATATAGTGAATTATAGTGCACACTTTGTGAATATATACAGTGAATATCACACACAGTCAATGATGATGTACAGTGAGTTATATCACACACGCAGTCAGTTATCTACAGAGTTATATTACACAGTGATTGAATACAGTGCATTATATCACAGTGACCATATATTGCGCTTTATAATCACACACAGTCAGTGATTTTATAGATTCAGTTATCAAACACAATCAGAAACTAGATACATTTAGTTACATCACACACACACACGTTCATTGACTATATACACGGAGGACCTCGCAATTAAATCTTCTGGAGGGAGCTGTCCAGGGCAGCACAGAGCAGTGCTAGTGTTAGCTCTGTACAGAGCTCCAAGGCCTCTGGTGAACAGCCTACAAAGAAGAAACTTACCTCGGGAACAAAGCCGTATAAAAATGATTTCTTTTGTGCCAATGCAAATATGGCTGCAAAGTCTATGTGTTATATGCAGGTTAGTTCTAGCAAATGAGTGCTGAAATTTCAGATTTTGAAAGGGAGTGGTGTGTGACAAATTCCTTTTGAGGTTGAGACCGTAGGATCAGTTATTATCTTACAGCGGATTCCAAACGAAAAGATGACTCTGCTGTGCCTGACCTGAGGATAGCACTTTCAAAACACGCCAAAACCCCATGGGACTGTAAGCACACTTGATCTCTGACAGTCAGTGACTATATGTAGTGAGTTATATCACACAGTCAGTGACTATATACAGTGAGTTATATCACACAGTCAGTGACTACATACCGACTGTGTCAAGTATATACAGTGAGTTAAATCACAGAGTCAAAGACTTTATACAATGAGTTATATCACACGCGATCAGTGAGTATTTACAGTGAGTTATACCACTCGCAGTCAACCCTATATACAGTGAGTTATATCACAGTGACTATATACAGTGAGTTATATCACAGACTATATACAGTGAGTTATATTACACACAATAAATTATTGTATAAAGTATGTTATATCAAACATAGTGACTATAAATAGTGAGTTACATAACACACTCTGATCACACACTGTCAGTGACTTTATACAAAGAGTTCTCTCAGTGACAAACTACAGTTCGTTATATCACACACTAATTATATACAGTGAGTTATATCACTGTTTATATACAGAGCATTATATCAAACACTGACTATATACAGTGTATTATATCACTCTCAGTGACTATATAAAGTGAGTTATATTACACTCAGTGACTATATACAGTGAATATCACGCACAGTCAGCGACTATATACAGTGAGTTATATCACAATCAATGACTATATATAATGAATTATATCACACAGTCAATGACTAGACAGTGAGTTATATCACACAGTCAGCGACTATATACAGCGAGTTATATCACTGTCTATATACAGAGCATTATATCAAACACTGACTATATACAATGTGTTATATCACACTCAGTGACTATATACAGTGAATTATATTACACTCAAGTGACTATATACAGTGAATATCACAGTCAGCGACTATATACAGTGAGTTATATCACACAGTCAATGACTATATAGAGTGAGTTATATCACACAGTCAGTGACTATGTACAGTGAGTTATATCACACAGTCAGTGACTATGTACAGTGAGCTATATCACACAGTCAGTGACTATATACCATGAGTTATATCACACACTGATTACATACAGTGAGATATCACAGTCAGTGACTATATACAGTGTGTTATATCACACAGTCAGTTATTATCTACAGAGCTATATCACACAGTGATTAAAGACAGTGCATTATATCACAGTGATCATATATTGCGCTTTATATCACACACACAGTCAGTGATTTTATAGATTGAGTAATAAAACACGGTCAGAGACGTGATACATTGAATTACATCACACAAATGTTCATTGACTATATACAGTGAGGATCTCGCAATTGAATCTTCTGGAGAGAGCTGTCCAGGGCAGCGCAGAGCAGCCCTAGTGTTAGCTCTCTACAGAGCTCCAAGGCCTCTGGTGAATAGCCTACAAATGTACCTCGGGGAAAAAAACCGTACAAAGATGATTTCTTTAGGTATGGTTTTGTTAATTGTGCCTATGCAAATAAGGATATAAAGCCTATGTGTTATATGCAGGTTAGTACTGGCAAATGAGAGATGATGAAGTTTCAGCTTTTGAAAGGGAAGGGATGGGTGACAAATTCCTTTTGAAGTTGAGAACCCAGAGTCAGTTATTAACTTAACAGTGGACTCCAAATGAAATGACTACTCTGCTGTACCTGAACTGAGGATAGCACTTTCAAAACATGCCAGAACCCCATGAGACTGTCAGCATACTTGATCTCTGACAGTCAGTGACTATATGCAGAGAGTTATATCACACAGTTATACCATGAGTTATATTACACAGTCCGTGATTGTATACAGCGAGTTATATTATACACAGTGATTATATACAATGAGTCATATCACACATAGTAAATGACTATATATATAGTGAGTTATATCACACAGTCTGTGACCATATTCAGTGAGTTATATCACACAGTCAGTGATTATATACAGTGAGTTATATCACAAAGTAAATGACTATATACAGAGAGTTATATCACGCACAGTAAGCGACATTTTACAGTGAGTTATAATCACAGTCTATATACAGAGCGTTATATCAAACACTGATTATATACAGTGTGTTATATTACACTCAGTGACTATATACAGTGAATATCACACAGTCAATGACTATATAGAGGGAGTTATATCACACACAGCCAAAGACTATATACAGCGAGTTATATCACACACACAGTCAGTGACTATATACCATGAGTTATATCACACACTGATTATATACAGTGAGCTATATCATACAGTCAGTGACTATATACAATGAGTTATATCACACAGTCAATGACTATATAGAGTGAGTTATATCACACACTGATTATATACAGTGAGCTATATCACAGTCAGTGACTATATACAGTGAGTTATATCACACACAGTCAATGACTATATAGAGTGAGTTATATCATATGCACAGTCAGCGACTGGATACAGCAAGTTATATCACACACAGTCAATGACTATGTACAGTGAATTAAATCAGTCTATATACAGAGCGTTATATCAAACACTCTGTGACTATATACAGTGTGTTATATCACACACAAATCAGTTATTATAATAATAATAATAACAACAACCTTTTATTGTCACAAGTATGAAATGACTGTGAAAAGCCCCTAGTCGCTACATTCCGGCACCTGTTGGGGTATTATCTACAGAGCTATATCACAGTGATTAAAGATAGTGCATTATATCACAGTGATCATATATTGCGCTTTATATCACACACACAGTCAGTGATTTTATAGATTGAGTAATAAAACACGGTCAGAGACTGGATACATTGAATTACATCACACAAATGTTCATTGACTATATACAGTGAGGATCTCGCAACTGAATCTTCTGGAGAGCGCTGTCCAGGGCAGCGCAGAGCAGCCCTAGTGTTAGCTCTCTACAGAGCTCCAAGGCCTCTGGTGAATAGCCTACAAACGTACCTCGGGGAAAAAGCCGTACAAAAGATGATTTCTTGAGGTATGGTTTTGTTAATTGTGCCTATGCAAATAAGGATATAAAGCCTATGTGTTATATGCAGGTTAGTACTGGCAAATGAGAGATGAAGTTTCAGCTTTTGAAAGGGAAGGGATGGGTGACAAATTCCTTTTGAAGTTGAGAACCCAGAGTCAGTTATTAACTTACAGTGGACTCCAAATGAAATGACTACTCTGCTGTACCTGAACTGAGGATAGCACTTTCAAAACACGCCGGAACCCCATGTGACTGTCAGCATACCTGATCTCTGACAGTCAGTGACTATATGCAGTGAGTTATATCACACAGTTATACCATGAGTTATATTACACAGTCAGTGATTGTATACAGCGAGTTATATTATACACAGACAGTGATTATATACAATGAGTCATATCACACACAGTGACTATATATAGTGAGTTATATCACACACACTCTGTGACCATTTACAGTGAGTTATATCACACACAGTCAATGACTATATACAGTGAGTTATATCACACAGTCAGTGAGTATATACAGTGAGTTATATCACAGTCAGTGACTATTTACAGTGATACAGTGAGTTACATAACACTCATGACTATACAGTGAGTTATATTATACACAGGCAGTGATTATATACAGCGAGTCATATCACACACTGACTATATACAGTGAGTTATATCACTGACAGTCAGTGATTTTGTAGCTGATGATATCTCACACTGTCAATGACTATATACACATGGAAACATAAATAGAAAATAGAAGTAGGAGGAGGCCATTCGGCCCTTTGAGCCTGCTCTGCCATTCATTACGTTCATGGCTGGTCACAAAATTCAATACCCTGATCCTGCTTTCCCCCCATATCCATTCTTCCCAGCTATATCTAATTCTGTCTTGAAATCACACAAAGTTTTGGCCTCAACTACTTTCGGTGGTAGTGAATTCCACAGATTCACCACTCCCTGGGTGAAGAATATTTTCCTCACCTCAGTCCGAAAAGGTTTACCCCTTATTCAATCAATATTATTTTGATTAGTTCTTTCAAATTGTATAATGTCTGACTTGGTTCTTTCCTTAGATTTCCAAACTTCAGTCTAACTTCTTGCACGAGTTCATATGCACTTAATGTGGCTTTTCTCACCTCACCTCGTCCCTAGATACCTCCTCAGTTAGTGACAGAAACAATTCACGAGCTCTACCTACTAACTTTGTTTGAACCAACATGGTATCTCGTGAATTGTTTCTGTCACTAACTGAGGAGGTATCTAGGGACGAGGTGAGGTGAGAAAAGCCACATTAAGTGCATATGAACTCGTGCCAGAAGTTAGACTGAAGTTTGGAAATCTAAGGAAAGAACCAAGTCAGACATTATACAATTTGAAAGAACTAATCAAAATAATTTTGATAATATTGATTGAATAAGGGGTAAACCTTTTCGGACTGAGGTGAGGAAAATATTCTTCACCCGATTCTCCCAAATTTACACTCACCAACAATAAACAATAAGCAGTAACGAACACAACGTCAAATCCCATATCAACAACAATCCCATCAAACCCCCAAACAGCAGCTCGCATGTTGACATAAACAAATAACAAAAAGGATTCAGGAATCAACCATAGTCACCATTAACACACACAGTCCCCCTCCTCCCAACGCCACCCCCTCCCCCCGACCAATGTTCGATGTTATCCAATTCTTGAAAGTGCATAATGAATAAACCCCATGACTTGTAGAACCTGCCCATCCTTCTCCTCAGTTCAAACTTAGCCTTCTCAAGAGTTAAGAATTACAACAGGTCCCCCCGCCACGCCAGGGCACAGGGTGGGGAGGTTGCTCTCCATCCCAACAGGATCCGCCTTCGGGCAATCAACGAGGGTACAATATCTGCCTCCGCACCCGTTTCTAACTCCGGCTGGTCCGACACCCCGAATATGGCCTCCCGAGGGCCTAGATCCAGTTTCATGTGCACCACTTTAGAGATTACTCTATAACCATCCTTTCAGTAATCCTCCAGCATTGGACAGGACCAAAACATATGAACGGGATTCGCCCCCCCTCCCCTCCCACAGCATTTGCACACATCATCTACCCCCTCAAAGAGCCGGCTCATCCTCGTCCTTGTGAGATGTGCTCTATATACCACCTTCAGCTGTATCAGCCCCAACCTCGCGCACGAGGGGGAGGTGTTCACTCTCCGGAGCGCTTCACATCAGAACCCCTCCTCCCTACCCTCTCCCAACTCTTCCTCCCACTTTGCCTTGATCCCTTACAGCGTTGCCTACACTTCTTCCAAAATAGCCCCATAAACCACCGACACTCCAGTCCCCCAGTCATCAGCACCTCCTCCAGCAATGTGGAGGCCGGCTCCACCGGGAAGCTCTGTATCACCTTCCTGGCAAAATCCTGAACCTGCATGTATCGAAACATTTCCCCCTGCTCCAGCCCATACTTCGCTCCCAGCTCCTTCAATCCTGCAGACCGACCCCAAGAAACAAATCTTTCAGTTCTTAATCCCCTTCTCCTCCCATCTCCGTCCCACTGCCCTGGCTCAAATCCGTGGTTCCCCCGAATCGGCATTTCCCTTGACCCTGCCCCCAACCCGAAGTGTTGGCGAAACTGCCTCGAAATTCTCAATGAAGCTATTATTACCGGACTCGCTGAGTATTTCCCCGGGGCCATCGGGAGCGGCGCTGTTGCTAGTGCTTTCAATCCCGACCCCCTGCACAAACTCTCCTCAATTCTGACCCACTGGGAATCTACCCCTCTGACCCAGCTCCGCACCTTCTCCACATTCGCCGCCCAGTAATAATACATCAGAGGTTCGGAAGACCCAAACCCCCTGCCTGCCTTCCCCTCTGTGGCAGCACCTTTCTAACTCTGGTCACCTTCCTTCCCCATATCAACGAGGTAATCATACCTTCCATCTCTCTAAAAAAAATCGGCAGGCATTGGAAAATAAACAGAAATCACGGCAACACGTTCATTTTAACCGCCTGTACCCAACCCGCCAGTGACAGAAGGCGACCACCCCACCTTGCTGGGACCAAGATGTGTTAATCCTTCCTCAGCTTCTGCCTTTAACCTACACAGGTGCTTATATGGGCCCCCTCAATGAGCTATCATTGAGGGACCTCATACTCCAATTGGCCAACCAATAATGCAAATTGGAGGTCATTACACCCCTCCCCCCTAAGGTCCGAGGAATTCCTGCCAGCTGGCATTCTTCGGAGCTTCTTCCTGCTCCTCCTGTCTGGGTCTGTCACCTCTGTCGTCCACCGGGTCGTTCTCCGACGTGGGTTGGGTGTACCTTGTAGGTGCCCGTCTTTTCCTTGGAAGTTGTACTTCCTCCTACTCGGGGAGAGGTGTTGCGGTGGCCTCGTCGAACGTGTCCATCTCCGACGGCTGGATGACGGGGTCTGGAGAAATTGCTCGGGGCGTGGGTATCTTTCCCGTCTGAGTTATCCTAGCTTGAGGCATCCTGCTTAGACTGCCTCCAGGTGTGGTTCCGCTGCCCTTATTTGGTCTCGGTGTTTCTTCAGCACCTTACCTCCTATCGAAACTTTATATGATATGGGCCCTGTTTGGGACTCTACCGCGCCTTTGACCCACGTTGGTCCATTCCCATAATTCTTGACCCAAACCGGTGCCCCCACCTGGAAATATCTCTGCTGCCGACTATTATCATGCCCCCTGCGTTGGACCTACTGTTGTTTCTCCACTTTCCCCGTTAAATTTGGGAAAAGGAGACTCAGCCTCGTTCGCAGCCGCCTTCCCATTAAGAGTTCAGCTGGCGGTATGCCCGTTGTGGAATGCGGTGTGGTCCTGTAATCAAACAGCCAGCGGGAGAGCTTGGTGTCCATTGACACTGCCGGCTGCTTCTCGAGTCCCGCTTTTAGTGTCTGGACCGCTCTCTCTGCCAGGCCGTTGGACGCTGGATGGTAAGGGGCCGTTTTGATGTGGCGGACTCCATTTCCCTTTAGGAATTTTCCAAATTCCCCACTTGTGAATGCCGTTCCGTTGTCCGACACCAATACCTCTGGAAGTCCATGTGTTGCAAACGAGGCCCTGAGCTTTTCAATTGTCGATGCTCTGCTTGCCACGTTTACCCGGTGGACATCCAACCATTTGGAGTGGGCGTCCATTATCACCAAAAACATTGAGCCCATGAAAGGGCCGGCGTGGTCAATATGCAGGTGGGTCCACAGTCTGCCTAGCCATTCCCACGGGCGCAATGGCGCAGCTGGTGGCACTCTTTGACCCTGTTGGCACTCCTGGCACCAACGTACCAAGGCTGCTATGTCGGTGTCCAATCCTGGCCACCAAACGTAGCTTCGAGCTAGCATCTTCATTTTAGACACCCCTGGGTGTCCGTGATGTAACTCGGTTAAGATTGCCCGACTGCCCTGAGCTGGGACTATTACCCAGGCTCCCCATAATAGGATACCGTCTTCTACGGTTATTTGGTCCCTTCTGCTCCAGTATGGGTGCATCTGGGGCTCCACTGGTCTCTCCAGTTCCCCTGTTAGCAGTCAATGCTTCATCTTGGCTAAAACTGGGTCTTTTTGCGTCCACAACCGAATATGTTGTGCATCCACTGGTAGGGTGTCCAAAAAATTTAGAGTTATTACTGTCTTCTCTACTTTTGGTATTAGTGGCGGGGAGTCTGGGAGGGGATGTCTGCTCAAAGCATCTGCATTTGCTACTCGCGTTCCCGGTCTGTGCTCCAGAACGTATCTATACGTCACCAGTAGCAACGCCCAGCGTTGGATTCTAGCTGATGCAATTAGGGGTATTGACTGGTCTTCTTTTAATAACCCTAATAACGGCTTATGGTCCGTCACTATGGTGAATTTCCGCCCGTACAGATACTGGGGAAATTTATTTATTTATTTTTTTTTTTTTACTGCAAATATCACCGCCAGTCCTTACTTCTCGATTTGGGCGTATTTTGTCTCAGCCATTGTAAAGGTCCTCGAAGCATAGGCTATTGGCCGTTCTTCCCCATTCCTTCCTCTATGGGCTAAGACGGCTCCTACCCCGTAAGGTGATGCGTCACATGTGACCACCAACTCCTTCCTTGGGTCACAATGCTCTAAGACATTTTCGCATGACAGCTGTTCCTTAATGTCCCTAAATGCTCTGTTTTGGCGGGCGGACCATTTCCATTCTTGACCCTTTTTTAGTAGCTGGTGGAGGGGTTCTAGGATGGACACGCTATTTTCAATAAATTTGCCATAATGTTACCAATCCTAGAAATGATTGTAGCTCCTGGACCGTGGTGAGAGCTGGGGCTTCTTTTATTGCCCTTACTCGGTCTTCCAATGGGTGTAAGCCCGGCTCGTCTACTTTATATTCCAGGTACGTCACTTGTGGGGCCAGAAAAACACATTTTTCTCTTTTCAGCCGTACGCCTGCCTTTGCGAAACGCCTGAGCACTTCCTCCAGGTTTCTTATGTGTTCCCTGTTTGTCCTACCCGTGATTAAGACATCATCCAAATAAATCGCCACCTACGGTAGTCCCTGCAGAATATTTTCCATCATACACTGGAATATAGCGCAGGCTGATGACACTCCGAAGGGTAGCCTAGTATAACGAAAAAGTCCCTTCAGGGTGTTGATCGTAGCGAACTCCTGGGAGTCCTTGTCCAATTTTAACTGCAGGTAGGCGTGGCTAATGTCCAGTTTCGTGAACAAAAGCCCACCTGCCAATTTGGCATATCGGTCGTCTATTTTTGGGATCAGGTATTTGTCCAGCAGTGCGTATTTGTTTACCATCTGTTTGAAATCTCCACAGACGTATCGAGCCATCTGGCTTCAAAATTGGTACCACCGGCGCTGCCCATTCCAAGAACTGTACTGGTCTGAGAATGCCGTTGCGCCGTAACCTTTCTATTTCGACATCTACTTTCTTCCTTAATGCAAAAGGTACCGTCCTGGCCTTACAAAATTTCAGAAGGGCTTCTGGGTCCACGTACAAAGTTGCTTTGGCGCCTATAATTTCCCCCAAACCTTCTTGGAAGACCTCCGGGTATTTTTGGAGTACTCCATTCAACTGCCCGCTTCCACTCTGGAAAATTTTCATCCAATCGAAGTTTAGGTCTTCCAGCCAGTTTGGTCCGGAGCCCTCTCCCAGGTATCTACCTCCATTGGCATGCCCTGTAGTTTCTGCGCCCCACTTGCTGCCTTTTCTAGGGACAGTGCGAGCTGTAATGCCCGCTTGCAGTCTAGTTGCGTTTCCGCCAAGAGGTCATTTATGCCACACACTAACCGGTCCCGAAGCATTTCATTTAGCGTCAGGCCGAACTCACATTTTTCCGCCAGCCTTCTCAGGCGGGTCAAGAAATTCGTGACCGACTCTGTCTTCCCGCTTCGCTGTGTAGAATCTGTACCTTCGCAAAATGAGGGGTGGTTTTGGGTCATAGTGCTCTTCCACCAATTTCGTTAATTCTTGGAAAGGTATCGTGTCCGGCGTATCGGGATAAGTTAGACTACGTATAATGGCGAAGGCTGAGGGTCTGCACGCCGACAGCAGTGTAACCAGTTTCCTTCCGTCCTCCGTTATCTCATTGGCCTGGAAAAAGTAACACATTCTCTCCACATACTGGGACCAGTCCGCAATAGTCGGGTCGAATACATCCAACTTCCCAAAAAGAGGCATTTTTGAAAGAGCAAGGCTTACCCTCCGAGTGCGGCATCTGGTCTCCGCAAGGTTCTTTGTTTACCTCGTCGCCACTGTAATGATCCACAGGAGGCAGGGGTTCCATCACCACACCAGTATTTATTTGCAATAACTTATATACACGAGCAGCTCCAAACAGTGCTGCTAGCATTCCAGTCAACTTAAGACTGCCTCACAAAGCCTACACAGGTGCTTATATGGGCCCCCTCAATGAGCTATCATTGAGGGAGCTCCTACTCCAATTGGCCAACCAACAATGCCAATTGGAGGTCATTACACTCTCTTTTTCTTTTTCCTCTACTATAGACATTCTCTCCTTTCCCTTATTCCCTATGCTAATCTTTCCATTTCCACCTCAAGTTTCCTTTTGAAAAGCCGTCTCTTTTCCTTCATTTCTAATTGGTTTATTTGTAATTGAATTCGAGCTAATTCTAATGATTCTAATGATTTCCAGCAAATTTAAATGCTGAGCTATTGATTGTATTATCGCTACCTTCCTCAGTCCTTCAGGTAAAGTCAACTGCAGTTTAACTCCAAACCCCCCAAAAACTTTGTTTTAGCCACCCTTTGTAAAGCAGCTGGAGTGACCTGCTCCACACCCAGGAAATTCTTTGCAATTGAAAGAGCCATTTCACTCCTAATTAAGATGCAGCATCTGCAAGAACACATCAGTTTCCTCACATATTCACTATCTTTAATTTCAATAATCCCAAACCAAACACGGAATTATACTTTTGAATTCTGGCAAAGAGCCCCCAATCTTTTTACAATCCCTGACCAGACCCCAAATGTTGCTCGGATACTGGACAGAAACTCCAATATTTAATTTAATTTGTATGACTGTGAGAAAAGGATACTTCATTCCAGGAGTGACTTCATGCACAGATAGGGATATGGTATGTTAAAACAAATTTTATATTAACACAGTCTTAAACTAATGTATTCATACAAGAAATAGCTTACGATTACTCATTAAACAATGCTTAACAATAAAATGAAACACTTTGACTCCTAACTGCTATCTGTTTACCTCCAATCAAGCAAATCTCATCTCAGGTCAAAATCCACTTTTAAATACAGGAATACTTGCAGAGTAGAGATGTCCTGGAGAAATCTAACCAAGATGTTCCAGTCCAGCTGCAATACTGGCATCTACCCGGCAATGTGGAAAATTGCCCAGGTGTGTCCTGTACACAAGAAACAGTACAAATCCAACCCAGCCAATTACCGCCCTATCAGTCTACTCTCCATCACCAGCAAAGTGATGGAAGGAGTTATCAACAGTGCTTTCAAGGTTCAGCAATATTCAGCAGCAATAACCTGCTCACAGACGATCAGTTTGGGTTCCGCCAGGGTTCCTCTGCTCCTGACCTCATTACAGCCTTGGTTCAAACATGCCAGAGGTGAGGTGAGAATGATTGGCCTTGACATCAAGGCAGCATTTGCTGATTATAGCATCAAGGAGGCCTAGCTAAACTGGAGTAAATGGGAATCAGGGCGAAAACTCTCCGCTGGTTGGAGTCATACCCGGCACAAAGGACGATGGTTGTGGTGATTGGAGGTCAATCATCTCAGCTCCAGGACATCACTGCAGGAGTTCCTCAGGGTAGTGTTCTAGGCCCAACCATCTTCACCAATGACCTTTCTTCCACCATCAGGTCAGAAATGGGGATGCTCGCAGATGACTGCTCAATGTTCAGCACCATTCGCAACTCCTCAGATAATGAAGCAGTCTGTGTCCAAATGCAGCAAGACCTGGACAATATCCAGGCTTGAGCTGACAAGTGGCAAGTTACATGCACGCCACACCAGTGCCAGGCAACCATCTCTTACAAGAGAGGATCAAACAATTGTCCCTTGACAATCAATGGCATCACTATCACTGACTCCCCCACTATCAACATCCTGGGGGTTATCATTGTTCAGAAACCAAACTGGACATATTAATACTGTGGCTACCGGGGCAGGTCATCTCAGAATCCTACAGCGAGTAACTCACCTCCTGATCCCAAAACGCCTGCCCACCATCTACAAGGTACAAGTCAGGAGTGTAGTGGAATACTCTCCATTTGCCTGGATGAGTGTAGCTCCAACAACACTCAAGAGGTTTGACACCATCCTGGACAAGCAACCCGCTTGCTTGCTACCCCTTCCACAAACATTCAAATCCTCCACCACCAACAAACAGTGGCAGTCATGTGTACAATCTACAAGATGCACTGTAGTAACTTGCCAAGGTTCCTTAGACAACACCTTCCAAACTCACCACCACTACCAGCTAGAAGGACAAGAGCAGCAGGTACCTGAAAACACCATTAGCTGGAGGTTCTCCTCCAAGTCATTCAACACCCTGACTTGGAAATATATCATGATGTGGAGATGCCGGCGTTGGACTGGGGTGAGCACAGTAAGAAGTTTTACAACACCAGGTTAAAGTATGTTTCTGGAACATACCTCTTCATTCACCTGAGGAAGGAGCAGCGCACCGAAAGCTAGTGACATCGAAACAAACCTGTTGGACTTTAACCTGGTGTTGTAAAACTTCTTACTGGAAGTATATCGTCGTTCCTTCACTGTCGCTGGGTCAAAATCCTGGAACTCCCTACCTAACAGCACTATGGATGTACCTACACTTCAAGGATTGCAACAGTTCAAGAAGGCAGCTCACCATCACTCTCTGAAGTGCAACTCGGGTTGTACGATAAATGCTGGCCAAACCAATCACGGCCGCATCCTATCAATTAATTTTTTTTTTTTAAACGTCGTTGAGAGAGATCCTTCAGGAAATAGCCTGCAGATTCTTACATGTGTCAAACAACAGTTTAACTTGCCAATATTTGGCAAAAAGCTTCTGTTCTGTTCACAGCAAAATCTAAACGAAGGAATAAGTGAGACGTGGGGTGGGGTGATGACCTTACTGGCACTAGAAAGTTAGCTAGTTAACGGAAGTCAAATGGGGGAAGAGGCTGTGACTTATCGGGCTAGTTTGGTTAGCTTGATGGGTCTAATAGGGAGGTGGGATGGGGAGGGGTTCACAGGAGACAATAGGCTGTCTGTTGACTGGGGGAGGAGGTGGGGGCTGGAAGCTGACAATGACCAGTTATTTTTTTTGTGCTCCACCATTTAGATGGGATGGGTCGCCATCTTAGTGGGCCTGTGGCCTGGGTATCATCGGTGAAGCTATAACATTTTGCGGTGGTAATGACTGACCCGAGGGTGGGGGGGGGGGGTGCTGGATAAGGTGGAAATCTGTAATGTGCGAGATCTGGGGGACCCAGTCAACAGAGCGTGAGTTTTTGGTCATTTAAAGAACGTGGGAGCCGGTGTGACATTCCTCCAGGAGACGCACATACGTGAGCGAGATCAGGCACGGCTTCAGAAGGCTTGGGGAAGCCGAGTTTTCCATTCGGGATTTGACAGCAGAGTTTGGGGAGTGGCGATCCTTGTTAATAAAAGGGTCCGGTTTTGTTCGGAGAAGGTACTAACAGATGGGGGAAGAAGATATAGTAATGGGTGTATTAGAAGGGATTCCGATGGTGTTGGTAAATGTTTACGCCCTGAATTGGGATGATACAATATTCATGAAACAGTTGCTGGCAAGGATACTGGATCAAAAACCCATCAGCTTATTATGGGAGGAGACATGAATTGTGTACTAGACCTAACGGTCAATCGTTCGAGGCCAAGATCGCTGGCCTGGGGGGTATGGCAAAAGCATTACTTGCTTTAATGGAAGAAACAGGGAGTCAGACCCTTGGCGGTTCGGTCACACGGGGGGAAAGAGTTCTCGTTCTTCTCCTCGGTATACAATGTTTATTCCAGAATTGACTTTTTCGTCATAAGCCGAACAATAATGGCAGGGATAAAGAAATCTGGGTACTTGGCGGTGGTCTTTTCTGACCATGATGTGGAGATGCCGGTGTTGGACTGGGGTGAGCACAGTAAGAAGTCTTACAACATCAGGTTAAAGTCCAACAGGTTTGTTTCAAATCACTAGCTTTCGGAGCGCTGCTCCTTCCTCAGGTAAGCTGGAAGTCATTTTCGATATTTGGGTGTCCAGATAGTAAGGAACTGGGAGAAACTCCAGAGATTGAATTATACGAATCTGGTGGCAAAGATCAAAGCGGACTTGCAAAGGTGGGACGGGCTCATATTATCCCTGGCGGGCCAAGCGCAATTGATTAAAATGAACATCTTACCCATTTGTATTCTTATTAGAGTGCTTTCCGACATTCTTACCCAAGGTTTTATTCAGAGAGATTGACAGTCTGGTGACTGGGTTTATTTGAGCGGGTAAGAGCCCAAGGATCAGGAAGACGTTTCTCCAAAGGATGAGAAAATTAGGGGGCTTGGCCTTGCCAAACTTTCAATACTATTGTTGGGCAGCTAATGCTGAAAAGGTACCAAAGTGGTTTGGAGATTCGGATGAGCTTTGGGTTTGAGTGGAAGCAGATTCTATGAGGGAGCAAGCTCAACGGAGCTGGTATCAGCTCCGTTACCGGTGGTACCAAAGAAATATTCATCTAACTTGGTAGTAATAACCAGGTTAAGAATTTGGACGCAACTCTACCATAACTTTAACTCGAGGACTGCCTATAGCCTGACTCCAATCTGTGCAAATCAGTTATTCGAACCTGCTAGGTCGGATGTGACATTTAGGAAATGGAAGGATAAAGGTTTAGAGAAAGTGGGTTCACAAGCTTAGGAGGACTGAAAGAAAACTATGGGCTCACAGATGTTGAAGGGTTCAGGTATCTCCAGATGTGCAGCTGGGTCAAAAAGTACTTTTCAGCCTTTCCGATGAAACAGCTTCTACCTTGCTTGAGAGGATCTATCCTGCTCTGGATCAGAGGTGGCACGTCACGAATATACCAATGGATGATGGGAGAGGACACCAGTTCTGTTGAGGGTGTGAAGGCAAAGTGGACGGAGGAGCTTGGTCAGCTTTTGGAGGAGGAGGTTTGAAGTGAGGCTTGAGGAGGGCGAACTCGACCTTGTCGTATGTGAGGCTGAATCTCATCCAGCTGAATGTTCCCAGCACACCTCACGACGGCTAGAATGAGTCAGTTTTTTGGAGGGGTGGATGATAAATGCGAACGGTTCTGGGGGGCCCGGCGATTCATGAGCCTTGCCCATTGGTAGCAACTTTTGGGTTTCGGTTGTGCTGGAAGTCCAGAAGGGGGCAGGGACAGTCGTCCTAGCCTTTGTCTCACTGGTGGCAAGGAGGCGGATCCTCACAGCCAAGTGCCTTGCTTGGATGACTTGATAGAGTTTTTGCATCTCGAGAAGGTTATGTTTACCATGAGAGGGTCAGTGGAAGGGTTTTACCGCAGCTGGGGGCCATTTATATTGTACTTTAAAGAGCTGGTCACTGTTAGGTGTGGGGGATGGGGGTGGAAAAGGGGTGGGAACAGGGTGGGTGGGAGGGACGTAGTAACGTAAGTTCTTACTTTTGTAAGGGAAGAAGGGGTGGGGCAGATAATTCTTACTGTTTAACTGTTATCCTGTATTTTTGTAGGTTTTGTACTAAAATTGTTTCAAAAGTTTTAATAAAAATATTTCCAAAAAAGCTCTTTCCGAACAGATTCCCACTAAAGAAAAAAATATCTCTTAAAATTTGACGTAAATTTCCATAACACAAAGGCATATATTTTCTTTTCTACAATAAATGCACCCTGGCCATGATTCTCTGATAATGGGGCTAAGTGTTGACGCCGTCGAAATCACCGGAGAGTCACCTGGCCCCTAGGAGCAGCGATCCTGCGCCACACAGGGGGCCAGCATGGCACTGGAGCGCTTCACACAGCTCCAGCTGCCGATATGGGCACCAGCACGGGCGGCGTGGGTCTGTGCATACGCACCACGGTCGGCGCGGGTCCGCGCATGCGCGTGGGTTGCCTTCTCCGTGCCAGCCCCAGGGCAACATGGCGGAGCCCTACAGGGGCCCGACGCGGAGGAACATGGGCCTCCCCCAGGATTAGCCCGCCCGCCGATCGGTAGGCCCCGATTGCGGGCCTGGCCACCATGGATCCTCCCTCCCCCACAGCAGGACGGCCCCCGCAGCCAGAACACCGACGTCCCGCTGTGTAGGACCACACCGAAGAACGCCGGTGGGACTCGGCCGAACTCAGCGGATATTTGTCCAGTCGAGCGCGGAGAATCGCCGGGGGCGCTGATTCTCTGGTCGCCGGGGAATTGGCGGACCAGCGTCGGAGCGGCGTCGCGGGATTCGCGCCCCCCCCCAGCGACTCTCTGACCCGGCGTGGGGTCGGAGAATCCCGCCCCCTATTTCCCCGTCTTAATTTTTTTATCGACCCTCAGATTATTTTCCTTTTCGGAAAAGGTGCCCCGCTTTAACTAAAAGCTGCATTACATTTGGGGGGGTTGGGTGCCGGAAGGGTTGGGGGAGGGGGACTGTATGTGTTAATGGTTACTATGGGTGATTCCTGATTCCTCTTTGTCATTTGTTTATGTTAACATGCGGGCTGATGTTTGGGGGTTTAGGATCGTTGTTATTGATATGGGGATTGACATTACATGTTACTGATTATTGTTTATTGGTGGGTGTAAATTTGGGAGAAAATGTGACAAAGGAGAATAAAATAATATTTAAAAAAGACAAAACTATGGGCAGGATTCTCCGCCCCGCCGCGTCATATTTCTGCCCTGACCCATCAGCGGGATTCTCCGTTATGCCAGCGGGTCAATGGGGTTTCCCATTGTGGGGCAGCCCCACGCCGTCGGGAAACCCCCGGGCATGAGCAAAACGGAGAATCCCACCCTATTTCTAATAACTTCTTCGAGTTAGCCCCAGAAGTGATGACTCTGACCACTAGGTATCTTTTATATTAAAACAAACTTCAATTTAATCACAGAATTAGCCACATTACCGTCAAAGAAAATAGCTTTATCATTATCAGTTAAACAGCTCTTAACACTGTTAAGGGCAGCATAGTGGTTAACACAGTTGCTTCACAGCTCCAGGGTCCCAGGTTCGATTCCCAGCTGGGTCACTGTCTGTGCAGAGTCTGCACGTTCTCCCCGTGTCTGCGTGGGTTTGTTCCGGGTGCACCGGTTTCCTCCCACAGTCCAAAGATGTATGGGCTCGGTGGATTGGCCATGCTAAATTGCCCTTAGTGTCCAAAAAAAATGGTTAAGTGGGGGTTACTGGGTTATGGGGATAGAGTAGATACATGGGCTTGAGTCAGGTGCTCTTTATAAGGGCCGGTGCAGACCTGATGGGCCAAATGGTCTCTTTCTGCGCAGTAAATTCTATGATCTAAACACAAGGAAAACCGTACTTACTATCTATACCTGCTACTAACTACAATTAAGCAACCCCTACAATTCAAATACCACTTCTAAATAAAGTTAACAGAGCTGGTTTACTTGTTTATCTGTACAGGTCTCTGGAGTGAGAGACCCTTTCAGGAAGAACCTGAAAATCCTTCTGTCTTGTCAGATTCTTCTACTCAATCTGACAGCATTTGGCAAAACTGCTGTTCAACTTAAAAACTCCAAGCAGACTGCACTGCAAAACTACAGACAGACGTGGCTCCTCCCATTAATTACATCAACTGAATCCCACTACGATGTTTCATCACCTGCTTAGCTAGGGCAACATACAATTCCATCACCCACTTTCCTAGGACTACATGCAATCCCTCATAAATGATCTACTCTCCAGCAATCATAACAGTGTTCCATTAGGTATCTCTCTGTCAACAAGTAAATGGTTAAAATCAATAATCATTTATGACCTCTTCATTGCACCTTTAACAGACACATAGTCTGGATACCTTAACCTAGGTTCTTTAATAATATTACTGCAACCTTACTCAAGTTTTTAAAACCTTACTGCAACAGATATAACATACAATATATATCAATTTCTTACATCCTCCCAGAGGGATATATTGTTCGTGGCACTCTATAGGTATTGTTCCCGAATGCCATGTTCCATTTAAAATTTCATTCAGGATCCTGGGTATAAGAATGCTTCCACTGGGGCTAGTGTCACCCCTGTCAATGTACTTTTTACCACTCTTCGTATCTTTTTAGTTTCCCATGTCAAAGGGCAATATGGTCCTTTCTCCCCCAGGACAAAAACTATAAATCCTCCCTCACCTGAAAAGCCATCACAGAGCACAGCATAAGATGCATCACTGTAAACAATGAGCTTCACTTTTCTTGTATCATCTAAAAGATGAGAATTTCAAAACACAATTCTCCAATTTTAATTTTGGCAATGTTTTATTTTCTCAAACAATTTCTTCAACTTCGGGATCATTCATTTTAGCGTTTAGTTCTAAAACATCAAAACTGGCATCCGTTCCTGTTTGTCTAGCCAACCAATTCAGCTGCCTAATTAAACTTTGGAGTTCCTCTTTTTCCATTTCAGAAGCCGTTGCATCCTTTTGTGAGGCCCTGCCACGAGTAATTGCTATGGGTTTATGCCTTGGATACCCAGGTTTTCTTCAAAACCTCATGCCACCAGTCTGGCTTTGGCCTTGAAAGTTCCATCAGGAAGTACCTTTTCTGTGCATATGCATCTATGAGTGGGGACCTCTGTGTACACCCAAAATCCTTTCCAATTTTGCAGTTCTTGCTGTTTTGCACCTTGTACCATCTAATTTGTTGGAAGCCAGTAAGACCTCACGACCATATGGACTTCTGCTCCTAGTAGCCTTCCTAGCCTGTACCATATTTCATGACCAAGTGAAGCTGTGCCCTCTATCCTACCTTATATCTTGTTCTGCTTGATCTGCTCCTCCTAGTACGAGGTGTTCCTATGGGCATGTTCACTGCCAGACCTGCTATCCGAACTGACACTACGTTTCTGTGTTCTCCATTTGTGTACTTCATGTTCCCAATCCATGGGCCTAATCTCCTCCCTTTCACCTCAACCATTCAACCAGTTTTTATATTTTCTCTGCTCTACCATTCTTCCAGTGACTGGCGCCTTCTGGCAAGTATGTCACTTTAGTGGCAAACGTTGGCAGTTGTCCTTTGGGACAAATAGCCTCATCTGGTTCATCAGAAGTACTGTGTCCCTTTTCAGACATCTTGTCATTTTGTGCGATTTGGTCCTCATAATCCTGTAACTTGCACATGGGAAGTACCTGGTCCTCAGCACTTTCAATAATCCCTTTTAGAATCTGTGCCCACTAATCTTGCCATGTATACCTGAACAGTCTAGTTTCCCTGTTACAAAATGATTGTTTTACCATCTGTACCTATAATCTTTCCTGGACATTTCCACTCATTAAATCCACTTTTCCTGCCGGCAGTGCACCCCTGCCAGTGGGTTTTGTGGTGGCGTGAGGTGTTTACAATGGTAAATCCCATTGACAATCGGCAGGAAGATAGAATCCTGCCACCAGCAAACGGGGCAAGGCTAGAAACACACGACTGGCGGACCGGAGAATCCTGCTCCGGATGTTATGTCTCCCAATAGTTTCCGATGGCTGTACATTGTGCCTCAAAGCTCTCCTAATTCTTTGAGATTTCTGCTTTAAGGAATGCTCTCCTGCCCTGCGTGCAGTGTACTAAAAAGGCAGAGCTAATCATAGTCTCCTCCCAAGCTGGAAGATCATCATTCATCACTGAAGGAATTTCTCCAAAAACCAATTGACACAGACTGTACCCCACACCATCTTTAGTGAATTATTTGCATGGGTGACCCATGCTTAAGCCAAAGTTAATTTATAATTCAGCCTATCTGCCAAAATGTTATGAAGCATTTCGTCTATCACAGCATGATTCCTCTTGCACACTCCGTTTCTGCAGCTGTATTCATAACTAATACGTTCATGTTCTCACACATATCCCGAAATTCATCGTTATAAAATTCCCCCCATTATCAGTGAGCACCTTTGCCAATAGCTCTGTCCGGTCCCTATCCATTTACCTGTTCTACAATTACCTTCTTTATTACATATAATAGTCACCTGACTAAACCTAGTTGCCAAGTGTACAAAGTATACAATGAAAATGTTCTTTTCTTTGTCCCACACCTGAAGATCCATAGCCACAACTTCATTGAAATCTCTCGCTAAGGGCATACTCACTATGTGTCGAGATAATGTTCCTGGGTTGGATTTGTTTTATTGTCACGTGTACCAAGGTACAGTGAAAAGGATTGTTCTGCATACAATCCAGACAGATCATTCCATACGTGAAAAAACAGAGGACATGCATAAATACACAATGTAAATACATAGGCACAGGCAACGGGTGAATATATACGGAGTGTACACTATTCAGTAGAGAATGTGCGTGAAGACATCAGTTCAGTCCATAAGAGGGTCTTTCAAGAGTCTGGTAACAGCGGGGAAGAAGCTGTTTTTGAACCTGTTAGTGCGTGCTCTCAGTCTTTTGTATCTCCTGTCTGAATGAAGAAGTTGGAAGAGTGTGACCCGGGTGGGAGGGGTCTTTGATTATGCTGCCAGTTTTCCCAAGGCAGCAGGAGGTGTAGACAGAGTCAATGGATGGGAGGCAGGTTTGGGTGATGGACTGAGCTGTGTTCATGACTCTTTATACGCTCTTGGGCTGAGCAGTTGCCATACCAGGCTGTGATGCAGCCAGATAGGATGCTTTCTATGGTGCATCTAAAAATTGGAGGGAGCCAATGTGGACATGCCAAATTTCTTTAATTTCCCGAGGAAGTATAGGTGCTGTTGTGCTTTCTTGGTCGTAGCGTCGACATGGGTGGACCAGGACAGAACACCTAGGAATTTGAAGCTGTCAACCACCTCCAGCTCGGCACCATTGATGCTGACAGGGGTGTGTACGATACTTTGCTCCTGAAGTTAATGACCATCTCTTTAGTTTTGCTGACACTACACCACTAAGTTCTCCATCTCCCTTCTTTACTCTGACTCATCATTGTTCAAGATCCGACGCACTACGGTCGTGTCATCCGCAAACTTGTAGATGGAGTTGAAGCTAAATTTTGCCACACAGCCGTGTGTTCTTCTATATTTCTTACATAAATCACATTTATCACTATCTTTTCCATAAGTTTGTTATATTCTTCATCTCTTAAACCCGCATCCCTGAGCAAAGTTTTTAATCTTTGGGAAGACGAATGGGCAAATTGCTGATGCAACTGTACACAATCAACTTTTTGTCTTCTAGACTCCTGCTCTCTGATGCTAACAGTGCTTCCTTAATTTCTTGACAAGAAAAATTAGAATTAATGAACAGAATACAAGAGTACAGACGGTGTAAATTGTAAAGCCAGTTTTTCCAAATATAATGGCCTTGTCGTTTTCCATGTCAAGTTTCATGTGAACTTTCTTCATCGATAGTAGTAGTAAAATTTGTTTATTGTCACGTGTACCGAGGTACAGTGAAAAGTATTTTTCTGCGTTCTCAATAGTAAAAGTATTTTGCTGAATACGACATCCGTGGTAATAAAATGATTCCTCTGGCGATCTTGCAAGTAATCAATACTCTTTTCAGCGATTTAAGGGTATTATCATCCCCAAATCTGAAATTAATGGATCTTCCAACTTCCATAACCTTGCTACAATCATTGTCACATAAGGAGTCCATACCTGTAATAAATAACTGGCTTATTCCACGTACTGTCGATGTACATCTGCTGTCCAGTACGGCACAATTAAAGGACTCTGTAACCAGCACATTCATCGCTGGACTGAATCATTTTGTTACAAAGATAATGCCTTCTCTTTGGTTAATATCCCCCTCATCTTCTTCAAAGTCTTCTGTCTCGTGTTTGGTTTCAAACACCCTATTGTATCTCTTAGGACAGTTTATTGCATAATGGAATTTTGAATTGCATCTAAAACACCGAATCACCACACCCTGGGAATTTCTGGGCTCATTTTTCTGTTGAAATTTCCCAATTCATTCTTCCTGCCACAATTGTTAAAGGTTCTTCTGTCCTCATTATTTTAGTTGTGAATCTTCTTTCGTATTGATGCTGTTTCTAGACCACCTCGCCATCCCGTTAACATTGTGTGTTCCATACTCTGTCTTTTCACCAATCGGCCATTTGTGCCATGCATGTTGCCGGAAAGGAATCTTTTTAGAGCCTCTGACATTTGCTCTAACAGGGGGTGTCTTTCTGAAAATTTAACTCCCGTCAAAACCAGAAGCCTACCCATATTTGTAACGTTAGCAGTAATTTAAATGTCAAGTACTGATTGAGGGATTTCTAGATGGAACCTTGGCAGCCTAGTTGAGTCTGCTGAACTCCATTATATACTCGTCTATGGAGGTATCCTCTAACTTTCTAAATCTGTCAAAATCTGACCAGGCCTCAAAAGCACTTAATAGAATAGAATCATAGAATCCCTACTGTGCAGAATGAGGTCATTCGGCCCATCAAGTGTGCACCGACCCTCCGAAAGATCATCCTACCGAGGCCCAATGCTCCGCCCTACCCCCATAACCATGCCTAACCTGTGGATACTAAGGGACAATTTAGCATGGCCAATTCACCTAAACTGCACATCTTTGGACTGTGAGAGGAAACCAGAGCACCCAGAGGAGACCCACACAGACGCGGGAAGAATGTGCAAACTCTGCAAAGTCACCCGAGGTCGGAATCGAACTTGGGTCCCTGGTGCTGTGAGGCAGCAGTGCTAACCACTGTGCCACCGTGCCACCCTAATAAGTCATCCTTTTGGTTGGTTTTATCCATGAAAGTTAATAATGGATCCAAACCTTCAACTGAATCCTATTGATCCCAATCCAATTCCGAGAATACCTTACATTTTATTTTGCTTTTGTACGGTGCCAAAAGTGCCGAGGTCCGTCCCTGTTTTTTCTTGGGCAGGGGCAGAACCCTTGTCCGCAAGGCAACTTCATTCTTTCATTGGTCATAGGGTTGACACTCATCAAACAGTGGTGGATAATCATATCCCAACTCTCGAGACTCGGATTCAGCCATTTGTTTTCCAGGTTTATCTAAATCACTCTTCTCGGTGAGAATTCAGAATATAGCCTTTTGTCCGAAGAAATCATAGTTTGCAATCCTTTTTAGAGGAACCATCCTCTGATACTATTGTTAAGCTTGTATCTCTGTATTAAGAACTAGAAAGTATGTATTAACTTCAACTCCAATTTTATTACATTCTACAATCACTTCTCCTCCAACTCCACGGTGCCACCTTTATTCCCTTCATATATATGTACATTCTAGCAAACAATAAGTGTGGTCTTTTAAACAATTAAAGCTCCAATTCTAACTTAAACATTGGGTAACATTAACTCTTTCCTAACACTTATGATTGAAGGAATGTCATTGATGAAGCAGCTAAGATGGTTGAGCCTAGGACACAACCCTGACGAACTTGTACAATGTTGTCCCAGGACTGAGATGATTGACCTCCTCCCATCACAACCATCTCCCTTTGTGGCAGCTATGACTCCAACCAGCAGAGGGTTTCCTACCGATTCCCATTGACTCCAGTTTTGCTAGGGCTCCGGGTGCCTCACTCGATCAAATGCTGCCTTGATGTCAAAGGCAGTCACTCTCACCTCACCCCTGGCGTTCAACATTTCTGTCCATGGTTGAGCTAAAACTGTAATGAGTGACTCTGGTGGTGCCCAAACTGAGTGCCTGTGAGCAGGATATTACTGAGTAAGTGCTGCTTGATATCACTTGATTAACCCTTCCATCACTTTGTCGTTGATTGACAGTAGAAAGCCAGCCAATCAGATTGGAGCTGACAGTGCTCTAAGGTGAAATGGGGCAGAATTCCCACCTGCAGCCAACTGACGCTCATTGGAGCATGAAATAGCTGTGGGGCGGTGGGCAGGGACATATTTCTCGCCAACCCTTCAGATGGTGGGACTGGAAACCCAACATCTGCAAATATCCCAGTGATTAATGCATTACTGGGTGCATTCTCTCGGTCGCCAACTAGTGGAAAAGACACAGGAGGAATAAGTTTGCAATTACAGAGAAATGCAAGAATTATAGTTATGATGCAGGATGTTAATTATCCCAATATGGAATGTAAAGGCGGAGAGTCGAAAGAGATTCTACAGAGTGTTCAGGAGAGTTTACTACAAGCTGTATGTTTCCAATCCAACAAGGCAGGAGTCACTGATCATTCTGGTTCTTGGGAGAGTGGTGGGTGGAGCAACTGGATCAAGTGTCAGTAAGGGAACATTGGGGTGAGAACAGTTCTAGCCCTGGTAATTGAATGCAAAAATGGGCAGTAGAAGCTGTAACTGAACAATGGGCTCCACTTTAAAGAGCAGATAGTTTCAGTGCAGTTCAAGGTACATTCCCACAAGGTGGAAAGCCAAGGTAAACAAATCCAGAGCTCGCAGGATGACAAAGGAGATAGACAGTAAAATGAAGCAGAAACAGGGAGCATAAGACAAAGGTCTGGTGGACAATGCAATTGAGAATCAAGTTGAATGCAGAAGGTTCAGAGAGGAAGTGAGAAACCCAATAAAAGAAGCAAAGAGAGAGGACGGAAGGTGATGGTAGCTAATGTACAAAGGGAATTCAGAAGTCTTCTATAAACATGAAGATGGTAAAAGGGTGTCAATAGGAGCAGTGAGGCTGATTATGAGTCTAAAAAAGGAATTTACGGATAGAGACAGGCGGCATGGCTCATAATTTAAATACTTTCTGTCTTTACCAACAAAGTAAATGCTGCCCAATTTATTATGGAAGATGAGGAAGTTGAGATACTTGATGGGCTAAAGTTGGTAAGGAGGAGGTATTAGAGAGGTTGGCTGCGCTTAAAGTTGATAAGTCACCAGGACCAAATGAAATGCATCCAAGGATATTGAGTGGAATAAGGTTGGGCATTGCGGAGGCACTGACCATAATACCCCAATCCTCCAAAAATTCAAACATGGTCCAAAAGGATTGGAGAATTGCAAATGTTGCACCCTTATTCAAAAAAGTGTGTAAGGATAAACCTAGCAACTTCTGGGCAGTCAATTTAACCTTGGTAGTGCTGAAGCTTGTACAAACAATAATTTGGGGCATCATTTGACCACATACAGACTAATTAAGGAAAGCCAGAACGGATTTCTTAAGAGCAAATTATGTTTAATTAACCCCCTTGAGTTTTTTGATGAGCTAACAGAGAAAGTGGATGAGGGTAATACAGTTCATGTAGACCACATAGACTTCCAAAAGACATTCGATAAAATGGCACACAAAATACTTGTGGACAAAGTTTTTTTTAAAAAATATATTTCATTGCAAACATATATCAAAACAGGTTGCAGCAAATAAACACCCCGGAAAGCATATTTCCCAGCAATCCGCTTTGCAGTCTGTACAGATTTTTTTCCTTTTTCACCGTAACCCCCCACCCACTTACCCACTCCCTGCCCCCCCCTCCCCCGCAATGAACAGCTCTTCAAACACGGTCACAAACACCCCCCCCACCTTTTCTCAAACCCCTTTTAGAAATGAGCCTCTTAACTCATACTTTATCTTCTCCAACCGCAGGAAGTCGTACAGGTCACCCAGCCAAGCTGCTACCCCCGGTGGCGATGCCGACCGCCACTCCAGTAAAGTTCGCCGCCGTGCAGTCAGAGAGGCGACGGCCATGATATTGGCCTTCCTTCTCTCCATGAGCTCCGGCTTCTCTGAGACCCCAAAGGATCCGGGTCCACCTCCTCCACTATCCTGGCTAAGACTGCGAACACTCCCGCCCAGAACCTTCCCAATTTTTTGCAGCCCCACCCATACCTCTCACACTCAGCTGCTACCCCCTGAAAGAACCCACTCATTCTCACCCGAGTCATATGCACCCTGTGCACCACCTTAAACTGTATCAGGCTCATCCTTGCACAAGAGGAGGTCCCGTTTACCCGACACAGTGCCTCACTCCATACTCGTCAATTGATCTCCCCTCCCAACTCTGCTTCCCATTTCTCCTTGATCTTCACCGCCAGCTCGCCTTCCTGCTGCCCCAGCCACTTGTATATATCCTTGATTCTCGCATAGCGGCGTTAACACCGACATCCCTTCCACCCTAAAATGTCTCCTCAACTGAATCCATATCTTCACCGTGGACTGCACCACCGGGCTTCTTGAATACCTACTCGGATCCATTGGCAATGCTGCCGTCACCATAGCCCTCAAACTAGACCCCTTACAAGATTTCTCCTCCCTCCTAACCCACTCTACCCCTTCTCCTTCCCACCACCCCTGCACCTTACTTGTGAACAAAGTTAGAGTTCACAGAATGAAGGAGCAGCGTGAATATGAAATCAGCCGAGTAACCTGATACAGAGAGTAGTCGTGAATAGTTGTTTTTCAGAATGGAGGAAGGTTGATAGTGGGGCTCCCTCAGGGTCGGTGTTAGAACCCCTACTCTTCTTGATGTATCTAATGATCTTTGCTCAGATTATCATGGAGTTGGGAGGCCTTTACAAATGGTCGGAGGGACTTGATTCTGGGATTCCTGCCCCATTCCTGCATTTGACAACTTTTACCGCGTTACAATAAGGGTCTGGGTAGCCAACCCCCCCACCCCCCCCCCCAAGCAATTTTGATAAGCTGGACTGTTCTGTTAGTAGATGTAGTTCAGAGACGTTATGAAAACCATAGGGGAAGCCTAATCCTGAGTCAGGACACAATAAAAGCAGCTATTTGTAATTCCCTCTGAAATACTTTGACCCCTTGCTTTCTCATAAAATTATCAATTTACCACAGCCATTCAGTATCAATGATCAAAAGCTTTTTTTTAAAATGTATTTTATTACAAACATGTATTAAAGCAGGTTACAGCCAATAAACACCCCAGGAAACATACTTCCCAACAATCGACTATACAGTCTGTACAGATATTTCCCCTTTTTCACCCTCCCCCGATAAAAAGCTTTTATTCACCTCACACCTTTAAATCTTGTGTAAATAAGCACATGGGCATTGAAAATCTCTTCAACGAAAGATCAGCTTATTATTCAGGTAACAAGGGCGTCGCTCAAACAAAACTATCACTCACCTGCATGACGAGACCATTTGGAAATCAAATGTATGGCCAGCTGTTCACCCTGCGTCGTTGATGCAGTTCCAGATTACCTCATTATGAATGCTTTACTGCGCTCCAGGCATGGCTAATGGAGACTGGGCCCTTTCAGAATGTTGGCCCAGCTTGCAGGGGGATAATATCTTTGTTTGATTGATTGACGACTTTATTATCTGATGTTTCTTTAAAAAGCTTTCTTCAAATAGCTTTGTGTGGTGGGTTGGACAAGGGTAAGTTGAAATTTAAAACGGAGAAGTGTGAAGTGATTCAATTTAGGAGGAAGAATGGGGAGAGGTGATATAAAATAAAAGGTACCATTCTAAACGTGGTGCAAGAGCAGAGGGACCCACAGGTGTATGTGCACAAATCATTGAAAATGGCAGGGCATGTTAAGAGCATGGTTAATAAAATGTATGGAATCCTCGGTTTTATAAATAGGAGTATTGCATCCAATTCTGAACACCACACCTTAGGAAGGATCTGAATGCATTAAAGAGGGTGCATGAGAGGTTTATGAGAATGTTTCCACAGAAGGGTGGCACCGTGGCACAATGGTTAGCACTGCTGCCTCACAGCGCCAGGGACACAGATTCGATTTCAGCCTATGGTGACTGTATGTGCGGAATTTGCACTTTCTCCCCATGACTGTCTGGGTTTCCTCCGGGTGCTCTGATTTGCTCCCACAGTCCAAAGATGTGCAGGTTAGGTGGATTGGCCACACTACATTGGGTAGGTTTGTGGGGGAGTGGAGCTCGGATGGGAGCTCTTTCAGAAGGTTGGCGCAGCCTCAATGGGCCAAATGCGCTGTAGGGATTCTATGATGGACTTGAGTTTGGAGAAGCTCATGCTGTTCTCCTTGGAGAAGGTTGAGTGGAGATTTGACATCTGTCCAGAATCTTGAGGTTTATGGACAGAATAGATGGGGATAAACTGCTCCCATTGGTGGAAGGATTGAGAACCAGGAGGCACAGATTTGGAGTGATTGGCAACGAAAGAAAAATAGTGACGTGAGCGAAACATTTTTTCCAAAGTGAGCAGTTAGGACCTGAAGAGTACGATGGAGGCAGATTCGATTGTGGCTTTCAAAAGGGAATTTGATCGTTAGCTGAAGAGAAAATTCGAGGGATACAGGGAATAGGCGGGATAGGGAAATTGTTCTTCCTGAGAGCCAGCATGTACACGATGAACCAAATGGACTCCTTCTGTGCTGAAACCATTCGCTGACTGTGATGACGAAAGTGTTTACATACATTCAATGCGTGACCACACACAGTATGCGGTTAAATGCAGCAAGTGTTCACATGAATTTATATATATATATATGTGTACACAATGATCACACACTGTGATTGCACATAGCCAGCGATCACACACCATCAGTGTGATTTAATCAGTGATCATACAAAGTCAGTGACTGTCTACACTACATTAATGATCCCTTAGTCAACAGTATAGGCAGTCAACCTACAATCTTTTATTACTGAGTGAGAAGTGATGGATTTAAAATGACCCACTGCATTCACGTTCCAATTAATCAGTATTGTATGTTAATCCTATTATTGGTTGCTAAATAACCCTTTAAAGACAAATTTGAAACTAGTTGGTGTGCTGTTTAATCTGGGTTTAATCTGGGCCTCATGCAGAACTGAACATCCCACAGTGGTACCAACAGGGGCAAGAGATCAAAAGATATATTGTGATGCAAATAGGGGACTTTGTGTCAGAGTATGTAACAAAATAGAAACAAACTCACAGTCAAAACTTATTTTCTGCAAGGTTATATTTTCTGATTTCCCCGCACTCCCAGCGACATGGTATCAATAATCTCATGTTATTGTCTACATTTGCCACTATGCCTCCCATATGTTTCCTTACACAGCAGTCACAGTGGCTGACCCAGACATTTCATTTCCAGACTCACGCTGGAAGGCCTCCTTCAATGCTCCATCTGTCTCCTGCACTGGGAACCTAATCTTTGCACTGTCTTTGTGAAATTTCGCCCAAAAGCTTGTCCTGGCCTTTTGTCTCCTCAGGCCAACCCAGACACTGTTGTGCATTTTTTGCATGTCCTTTCTAGCAGGCCAGACCCAGCCCTGTAAAAAGAAATGTTCAAGAAAACCACAATGTTATTGAAGTTGATTTCAAGGCTGGTGGGATAATGACAACTTTGTTATCCTCAAGTTATACTCAAAGATGTGACAAAGTTACCAGAGAAGACAAAATAACCCACAATTCTGACAATCTGGGGGCTCAATGTTTCTCTAGCTCCACTGTTGCAATATTGACCTGTTGTTGTTCTAGGACATTCCCTGTGTTGTAAACAGTCCTGTATTTGTCCGGTGGTGTTCGCCACTCATTCACTGGCATGTGCCTTGTTTCATTTACCAGATTCTCTGTAAGGTGAGCATAGAGAACTTCCTTTAAATGTCTCCTTTTTTTGCTGCCTCCCAGTTCTATAGGTTTTGCTTTACATTCGGTATAAGTATTTGAATGTGTGTGTGTGTGATGCATTGAACAGGCAGAATACTGCCATCTAGAGCTGCAGTCGTTAAGAGTCTGGTCCTAGCGTAAGCTTTCATTTAGCATGTGGGGAACAAAACAGACATGTCGCATTGTGTGGTTGGCTTCATTGAGGTTGGTTTCCTCAACTCCTGGGTACCGCACCATTTTATGATTCTTCTGCATTGCCTAGGCAAATATAGATTTTCTTTTTTTTGTGAATGTTGGTTGGTTTGAGCATAGTGTGCAATAAATGATCAAGTGTGCTTTTGCGGTATCTTCACATTGCCATGAAGTTCTAATATTTCATTTCTGTATCTACTGTTATGATCCAGAAGATGTTAATTGCCATGAAAACCAAATCCCAAACAGAAACTTGGCCCTCTTATCATAACCTTTTCTTTTGTATACTGACAATGAGAAGAAGGGTACTGAATTCAAAAGCCACAAATTCCAGCAACAGTTTTGGGATTTTTAAAACATTAAATTAAAACATTTATTCAATAAAGAAAACTTCAACACACATGATTCCAGTTACACAGTTAAGATTTTATTTACAGAACATTTCTCCAGCAAGACTCACTTGGCTAGACACACCAGGCAAACACCCTCTATGCAACATTCCATGATAGATGTTAACTACAAAATTCCAGTAATATTACTATACAGTAAAACCTGCTGTTGCTGTAGGAAAGGTATATCACAGGATGTCTCACACCTTCCACTCTACCGTGGAAATTTAAGACACTTCAAAACAAAACTCCACTTTCTGGAAACACACACTTTTCTAGCTTGGCTGGAATAGCTGCTTCGAGTTCACAGGTCTTTTCCCAACACAGAGATATACCTCAGGAGGTCTGACATAGCCACCATGCACAGAGCTCAAAATCTTTCCTTAAATATCCTTTTTCTCTTCCATCTTTGATTCCAATGTCCTTAGCTCTCCTTTGAATTTAACTTTCCCACAATATAAACATATTTCCTGTTCTCCCTATGGTCCCCACTTGTGGGTTGTTAATAGCCTTGCCTTATTTACTTAGGATCTTTTCCAACTTGTAAAATCGTTTACTCCCATTTGAAATGTAACAGCTGACAATCCAAACCCTATTATCTCCTAATGCAAATTTCTAGCCACAGGTTCTTTACTTATAGAATATTCACTTGGCCATGCCTACTTCAAATGCATGCTTTTAACACCTACACCCGCGTCATGTCTCAAAGTCTACCAGAAAATCAGTCCCCAGCTTAATTAAACTATTTTCAAACACAGACAAGTCTGCTTCACAGAATAACACAATAGACCCCCAAAATTAAAAATAATAATGTCTCTCATCATATTACCCTATTCTCTGATTGTTCATTCTACCTTCAGGACCCATCCTCTGACATAAGCTAAAAAGGTAGTCAGGCTATTGCTCCCCTGTCCAAATGCATTACCTGCATGAATGTTTCTGGCTACCAGTCCCAAGATTTCCATCCACTCATATCAAGGTTTCTGTTCACCTAGCCCAAGTTACTTTCCATCTGTCCCAAAGTTTCGATCTAACAATACCACGGTTCCTATTCACCAGTCCTCCATTCTTATTCACCCATCCTTAATTTCTATTCACCTGACCCAAGTGCCCTGTCTACCTGTCCATAAGGACAGAAGATATTGGACTGGAATATGCGGTTTAACTTTTCTTGCCTGCTCTACACCATTCAGCAAGATCATGGCTAACCTTGCACCTCAATTACACATTCCTGCACTATCCCCACATCGCATAATTCCTTTTGTACCCCAAAATTCATTGACCTCTGACGGGAACATACTCAATGGCTGAACATTCCCAGTTTAGAATCGCTACAGTGCAGAAGGAGGCCATTCTGCCCCTCAAGTTTGCACTGACCCTTCTACCTTCTCTTGACTCCATATCTCTGATGGAGAACTGATAGATTACAAAAGATGCCGTTTGTTAATTGTACCGCAGATAATTTAATTTCAAAGCTTGTGTTCCATGCCCCCAAGCTAGCCCCATAACCCAGTAATTCCATCTAACCTCCCTGGGTCACTGTCCGTGTGGAGTTTGCACATTCTCCCCATGTCTGCGTGGCTTTCACCCCCACAACACAAAGATGTGCAGGTTAGGTGGATTGGCCATGCTAAATTGCCCCTTAATTGGAAAAAGAAATAATTGGGTACTCTAACATTTAAAAAAAAAAATTCCATCTAACCTTTTGGACACTAAGGGCAATTTATCATGGCCAATCCACCTAACCTGCACATCTTTGGTCTGTGGGAGGAAACCGGAGCATCTGGAGGAAACTTATGCAGACACGGGGAGAAAATGCAAACTCCACACAGTCACCCGAGGTCAGTGGCAGTGTGAGACAGCAGTGCTAATCACTGAGCCACCGTGCCACCCCCTCTCTGGGGTAACGAATTTCAAAGATTCAGACCCCTTTGTGTGAAAGAAATGTGTTCTCCTCTCGGTCTTAAAAGGCCAACCTTTTATTCCGTGACTGTGACCATGTATCCTAGGTTCCCATGTCCAAGGAAAACATTTTCTCAACATTCATCTTGCCTAGCCCCTTTAGAAGGCTGTATGTTTCAGTAGGATCATCTCTCATTCTTTTAAATTCAGAGAACGTAGGCCTAGTCTGCAGCACCTCTCCACACAGGACCATCCCTCATCCCAGGAATCAATTATATGAACATTTGCTGCACTCTTTCTATGTCCGTCCTTAGGTAAGGAGACCAAAACAGTGCACACTCCCACCAATACCTTGTATAATTGTAGTAAAACTTACTTACTCTTGTTACAATCCTTTTGTAATAAAAGCTGACACACCGTTTGCCTTTCTATGCCTATGCGCTAGCCTGTTGACTTCCATAAATAAAAGCAAAATACTGTGGATGCTGGGAATTCGAAATAAAAAGAGTGGTGTGCAGGGTAAATTTAACAGGTCTGGCAGCATGTGTGGAGAGAGAAACAGAGTTGACGTTTCGAGTTCCACTCTGAAGCATCACATTGGATTTGAAATGTGATCTCCATTTTTCTCTCCATTGATGCTGCCAGACCTGCTGAGTTTTATGTTAATATTGATGAAGAAGGAAACCCAAATTCCTCTGTATGTGGGCATGGCCCTCCCAGACTCCCAATCTTTGGAAACAATTTTGTTTTACTTTTTTCAAACACTATTCCCCTTTGTATTCCACCCGCCAAGGTTCCGGGCCCTGTTCCAAATCAAGGCTACAGCCCGAGACCAATCCCAACCTTCCTATTAATCTTTCCAAAAATTTCTTGCCCCAGCTTTCATAGTTTCTGCCAATATCGGGGAAGCACTTTATGGGGTCCTCCTCTACACAGGTGTGCAAGTTACATTCGCACGACACAAGTGCCAGGCGATGACCATCTCCAACAAGAGAGGATCTAACCATCGCCCCTTGACATTCAATGGCATTACCATCGCTGAATCCCCCACAATCAACATCCCTGGGGGCCACTATTGGCCAGAAACTGAACTGGGCCAGTCATATAAATACAGTGGCTACCAGGACCGGTCAAAGGCTCGGAATCCTGCGGCGAGTAACTCACCTCCTGACTCCCTAGAACCTGTCCACCATCTGCAAGGCACAAGACAGAAGTGTGATGGAATATCTCCACTTGCCTGAATGAGTGCAGCTCCAACAACACTCAAGAAGCTCGACACCATCTATGACAAAGCAGCTCGCTTGATTGGCACCCATTCCACAAAGATTCACTTCCTCCACCCCGGTGCACAGTCATAGCTGAGTCTACCAGCTACAAGATGCACTGCAGCAACTTCTGAGGCAGGACCTCCCAAACCCACAAACACTACCATCTAGAAAGACAAGGGCAGCTTGATACCTGGGAACACCACCACCTGGAGGATCCCCTCCAAGTCACTCACCACCCTGACTTGGAAATATATTGGCCGTTCCTTCACTGTCACTGGGTCAAAATCCTGGAACTCCCTCCCGAACAGCACTCTGGGTGTATTTCTGTTGGACTGCAGCGGTCGAAGAAGGCAGCTCACCACCACCTTCTCATGGGCAATTAGGGAATGGGCAACAAAAGCTGAACCAAACCAGCGACACCCAAAGCCTGTAAATGAACTTTAAAAAAGCATGAACACAAGAATCTCACAAGAAATGTGAGACTGAACCTGTGCCCTTCCACTTTGTGGCACATGTCACAAACGCAGACGCACCTTATGCCAAAAGAACATTCAACTTAATGCACAGAAATATCTATTTTGGGAGCATTCTATGGTGTCTGACCCACAAGATGCCGGGTGGGTATTTCTGGGTGTAACCATGCAACTGAAAGTACAGGTTGTATGGTAGCTGGCATTCTTGTGCGCTGAATCTGGATATTTTGTTGCCCACTGTCCCAGAATGGTGATGGTCTCCTACTCGCTTCCATTTCATGTTTTGAGTGTATGCTGGTGAATGCTGAAGAAAATCCTGAGCCTGTCTTTTTGGATGAATGCGTAACCCTGCGTATTGTACTGACTTTGATTTGGATAGTTTCTTCCATTGTCGATTCTGTCTGCACCTTTGGGTATTCCAGATGAATTGGGCATGCAATCCCAACTTGCTGCGCAGCTATTCCCTGGCTGGATCCCCTTTCTCAGCAAACTTCACTGTCCTCCTCGGTGCATCTGGATTGGCATGAAGGCAATCCTTGTCAACCAAATCCATTATTTCCATCTCTTCCCCCCCCCATACCTGTCCATACCTGTCGTACCCATAAACCCTTGCCCACCCGTAGGTGCTTTGCTTATCTTCGCTTCGTTTAGTGGTGTCCTCTCTGTCTGTGGGTCAAAGACCATTTGCTAGTTTTGTTGGTGCCCAGCCTGTAGCTGTCTCTGCCTCTGATATAATGGGCCACAGCTAGATTTTGCGAATACCCTCAGTTAGCCAGCAGAATTGTGTGTAGGGTGGGGGCGTGGGCACGGAAGAGGGGGAAGGGGGGTCAATTTTAACCTAAGCTGCCCGCCAGGAGATTGATGGGGATCAGGGCTCAATATTGACAAGATGTCTGACTGACAATCCGCCCGATAGTGTGAGATTCCCGTCCGGTCAGTTTGGCTCAAACTGATCCCCCCCCTCTTCCCCACCACCCCCTCCACTGCCCCCGCCCCTAGCAATGTGTATACATTCTCAGGCAGCAGAAGCGCACGGGTTAATTGTATTTATACTCTTTGTAGTCCATTGTGGGCGTTTGATGTCAATGACTTTTCTGAATTATACAGGACTTTATACAACACAGGGGAATGTTCCAGAACAACAGAAATCAATACGGCAACATTAGGAAAAAATATTGAGAGTGCAACGCAACAAAAAAAAGCAAGAAAAAAAACAAAAACTGACCCAAAAAAATCCAAATGAGAGAGAAAAAAAATCCTCCAGCTGCCTGTCACAAACAGCAAAACCACGGCGACTGTCCGAAAATGGCCGAGAGAGATGCTGATTGAAAACACCACAACCAAGGGAACTTCAGCACAAATGGAATCCCCTCACGTTGAGTGGGAACATCACAAATGTTCAGGACATGGCAAATGTTTCCTTGGGTCAGGAAGAGTTGGAGATTGTGAGAGAGGAAGAGAGAGAGAGACAGTGGGGTGTGGGTGAGGGAGAAACAAGATACAGCTCGGCCGTCTTAACAGATCAAGGGGGGGGGGGGCGCTGGGGGATAATGGATTTCTACGAAGCTTTGCAGAAAGAGCGGGGTGATGGGGGAGAAAAGTAAGGAGGGAGGAGAGAGTACTTCCCCCCAGAGCTTTATGCTTACACTGGCTAAAGATTGAAGGATATAGCCACCAGATATGGAGGGACTGCCATATGAGGAAACATGAAACAAGTTGGGTCTGCACTCCTTGGAGTTTCGCAGAATGAGAGGTGATATGATTGAAACAAACCAGATTCTGGGGGGTGAGACAGGGTAAATGTTGGGAGGATGATTCTACTCAGTGCAGGACCAGTGGCCATTGTCGCAGAATAAGGGGGTGCTCATTAAAGACGGATTTGGGGAGGACTTTCGTCTCTCAAAGAGTGGTGAATCTTTGGAATTATTTGCCCCAGGAAGCTGTGGAGGCGAGTTCCTGAGCATTTTCAAAGCTGAGATCGCTAGGTTTTTCATCAGTTGGGGAATTTAAGGGTTAGGGGGATAGGACAGGAAAGCTGACTTAATGAGTGTTAGATCAACTGTGATCTTATTAAATGGTGGAGCAGGCTCGAAGGGCTGAATGACCTATCCTGCTCCTATTTATAATGGTCTTAATATAAACACATTGAGATGGTCAACTCTTCACCGATGCACTGAAGACAAGAATTAATTCAAACATTAGTGTGCAAAGACTCCCTTATCCCACATAAACAGACACACATGTACATACAAAGATATATGTGTATGTATATATGGCCTATCTATTTCGCAATATAGATAAAGAGATAGACATAATGGATACGTACTTGTGGTCTAGGGTACCAAACAGAAAGTGCACCTGATAACTCCTCCATATATTGTTTATATTGTGAATTACCAAGCGCATTGGCAGTGATCAGCAGTAGACAGACATGTTCCAGCAATGGAACATAGAAGAACTACCCCCCCTCTCCCAACCTCCCCCCACCCTCCTTCCTCTCCCCAACCCACCCACCTTGACCCTACCTCACGCCTCTCCATTTATGCCATTCTCCTGAAAGCTGGCTGAAGGCTGACGGTGATGTTAACAGATTGACACAATGAATGCAACTCTTTGGAAAATAAATCAAAGCATCTGTGAAGATTAAAGATAGTTTGTTTGCTGTTGTGGTATGACAGCCCTTTGTTCAAGATTAAAAATTATTTCAAAAAGTTTCGAGCAAATCCTCTCCAATGAACTCTACAACAACTTCAACTTTCAGCTGCCTGGAGTTGAGTGTGGTGCAGGATGGGATGGTTTGGTTCAATGATAGAAAGTGAGCTTCTCTGGCAACTGTCTGGGTTTTTTTGTCCTGGGGAAATGCTCAATCTTGGTTATTTTCCAAGTGCCAAGTTGCCTCTTTAAATCTGACCTCCTGTGCAGTTCCATCTCTGTCGCTTTGCGTTCGTTTATCAACTATTGCCATTCTCCACACTGCTAATATCTGTTGGGTAATGGCATCAACACTACAGGAGCAAAGATGGGTCAATGGTTACAGTTTAGCTGTAATCTATTTTTTAGAATTATTTTACGGGAACTGAGCAACATTTGTTGCCCATCCTTAATTACCCTTGAACCGAGCGGCTTGCCAGGTCATTTCTGAGGGCAAGTTAAGAGTCAATCACATTGCTGTGGGTCTGGGGTCACATGTAGGCCAGACCGGGCAAGGACGGCAGAATTCCTTCCCTAAAGGGACATTAGAGAACCAGATGGTTTTTTACAACAATTGATGATAGGTTTGCTTTTAATGCCAGATTTTATGAATAGATGGTGATGGGATTTGAAGTCTGATACCCAGAGTATTAGGCTAGGCTGCTAGATTACCCATGTGGTGACACCACCATCTTTTCTTAAATTGAATGGTAAAACAGATGGGAGGGACTGAGCAGCCCCTTCCTGTTCCCATGAGGCGTTCCTATGAGGTGAATTCCCTCTCACACTGACCACTCACTGGTACCTCACGTGCCAATTGTCGTGTCACACCGAGCCCAATCTCAAACTCATCCAATGTCCACATTCTGACCAAAGTTTCTGGATAGCAACGAGGCACATTTCCCCTCCCAGACTGAGACTCAATTGCAGTGGTTCTCTGCTCTCATACCAGATCCCATTAAATACGCAAGGACCACCACAAATTGAATCCAGGACCTCACTGACATACTGACAGGGCACCTCATCGTCAGGGTAGGCAGCTCACCCTTTTTTATTTTTTATTCTTTTCGTTAGCCTAACCTTTCCTTCCTTGAGGTGAAATAACCCTTGTCTGAGGGGCGGCGCGGTGGCTCAATGGTTCGCACTGCTGCCTCACGGTGCTGAGGACACGGGATTCGATCCCGGTCCTGGGTCACTGTCCCTGTGGAATTTGCACAGTCTCCCCTTGTCTGCGTGGGTGTCTACCTTTCTTGGCTATCTTGTCCACTTGTGTTGCCACTTTCAAAGATCTGTAGACCTATACGCCCAGATCTCTCTGATTTTCTATATTACAAAGTGTTTTGTCATTTACTACATTTCCCCTCTATGTTAGACTTCCCAAAATGCATTACCTTACATTTAAGATTGATTAATCTCTGCTTCCGCAATTTAGCGTGATTGGCTAAAGGGACTGGGTATCTTGCAACATTATAACTACCCAATGCTCAAATTTGTAATCTATTAAATATACAGGTACGTTGTACCACAACACAATAACCAACTACACGCAACATGGACAAGAGCAGCATAGCTGTATAGCAGGTGAAACTATTATCTGAATGGCCATAAATTAGGAGAGGGGAATGTGCAACGAGGCCTGGGTGTCCTCGTACACTAGTCACTGAAGGTAAGCATGCAGGTACAGCAGATGGTAAAGAAGGCAAATGGTATGCTGGCCTTCATTGCCAGAGGATTAGAGTACAGGAGCAGGGATGTCTTGCTGCAATTATACAGGGCCTTGGTGAGACCACACTGGGAATAGTGTGTGCAGTTGTAGTCTCCTTATCGGAGGAAGGATGCTCTTGCTCTAGAGGGAGTGTGGCGAAGGTTTACCAGACGGATTCCTGGGATGGTGGGACTGACATATGAGGAGAGATTGAGTCGGTTAAGATTATTTTCACTGTAGTTCGAAGAATGATCTCATAGAAACCTATAAAATTCTAACAGGACTAGACAGGGTAGATGCAGGAAGGATGTTCCCGATGGTGGGCGAATCCAGAAGCTGGGGTCACAGTCTAAGGATACGGGGTAGACCATTTTGGACAGAGATGAGTGAGCCTTCACCCAGAGAGTAGTGAGCCTGCGGAATTTGTTACCACAGGAAGTAGTTGAGGCCAAAACATTGTGTGTTTTCAAGAAGCAGTTAGATATAGCACTCAGGGCGAAGGGGATCAAAGGATATGGGGGGGAAAGCAGGATTAGGCTACTGAGTTGGATGATCAGCCTGTATGGGCAGCATGGTAGCACAATGGTTAACACAGTTGCTTCTCAGCTCCAGGGTTCCAGGTTCGATTCCCGGCACTGTCTGTGCGTTCTCCCCGTGTGCGCGTGGGTTCCCTCCGGGTGCTCCGGTTTCCTCCCACAGTCCAAAGATGTGCAGGTTAGGTGGATTGGCCATCTAAATTGCCCATAGTGTTCAAAAAGGTTGGTGAGGTTACTGGGTTATGTCGATAGGGTGGAGGTGTGGCTTAGGTGGGTTGGTCTTTCCGGTGCGGACGCGATGGGCCCAATGGCCTCCGTCTGCAGTACATTCTATGAATGGCAGGGCAGGCTTACAGGGCTGAATGGCCTCGTCCTGCTCCTATTTTCTATGTTTCTATGACAACAAATCAGCTGCCTATTTAACACCTAGCCTGGCAATTTTATTTTCTCCTGACTTTAAACTGAAAGAATATTGAGCAACAGTTTAAACAGTTGGAACAATTTGCTATAGCCTGTAATTCACTTAGTGATAGAACTTACAGCTGCAGCGATATGGTATGATATAAAATATATGGGACTGTATAGAATGAATGTTTATCTGAACACATCTTCCAAGATTACTGGCAAAATTTTTTAAAACATCCCTGTTATGTTTGTCCGTTAACCTAATTAAAGTAATTTGGAGGCTATTCTATTGCAGAATATACACAGAGTGTCACAGCCATGTAACACCCAGTGTGTTATATAATATATACAGGTGTGTTATACCCTGTAACACACAGTGTGTTATATAATATATACAGGTGTGTTATACCCTGTAACACACAGTGTGTTAAATAATATATACAGGTGTGTTATACCCTGTAACACCCAGTGTGTTATATAATATATACAGGTGTGTTATACCCTGTAACACACAGTGTGCTATATAATATATACAGGTGTGTTATACCCTGTAACACACAGTGTGTTATATAATATATACAGGAGTGTTATACCCTGTAACACACAGTGTGTTATATAATATATACAGAGTGTTATACCCTGTAACACACAGTGTGTTGTATAATATATACAGGAGTGTTATACCCTGTAACACACAGTGTGTTATATAATATATACAGGAGTGTTATACCCTGTAACACACAGTGTGTTATATAATATATACAGAGTGTTATACCCTGTAACACACAGTGTGTTATATAATATATACAGAGTGTTATACCCTGTAACATACAGTGTGCTATATAATATATACAGGTGTATTATACCCTGTAACACACAGTGTGCTATATAATATATACAGGAGTGTTATACCCTGTAACACACAGTGTGTTATATAATATATACAGGTGTGTTATACCCTGTAACACACAGTGTGCTATATAATATATACAGGTGTGTTATACCCTGTAACACACAGTGTGCTATATAATATATACAGAGAGTTATACCCTGTCACGCACAGAGTGTTATATAATTTATACAGAGTGTTATACCCTGTAACATACAGTGTGTTATATAATATATACAGAGTGTTATACCCTGTAACACAGTGTGTTATATAATATATACAGAGTGTTATATCCTGTAACGCACAGTGTGTTATATAATATATACAGAGTGTTATACTCTGTAACATACAGTGTGTTATATGATGTATACGGAGTGTTATATCCTGTAACGCACAGTGTGTTATATAATACATACAGAGTGTTATACCCTGTAACACACAGTGTGTTATATAATATATCTAGAGTGTTATATCCTGTAACACACAGTGTGTTATATAATATATACAGAGTGTTATATCCTGTAACACACAGTCTTTTGTATAATATATATTGGAGTGTTATGCCCTCTAATACACTGTGTTATTTTATATGTACAGTAATGTTATATATACAGGAGTGTTATACCCTGTAAAACAGTGTTTTATGTAATATATATAGGTGTATAATACCCTGTAAAACCATGGTAGTTTTAAGAAATTGTACTGGCAAAACTTTAATGTGTAGATTTAAATTGGCTTACTTTAGAGTTACTGTGTAAGAAAGGGTAAACCTGTAGTTGGATTCATGCTTGACAATAGTGTTTGCATGTGTGAGGGTTTTGGTTTCAATGCCAAATGTGCTTCTGGTGATCTTGTTGAAGTTACAGCGTGAAGAATAAATAAAAGCTAGCAGAAGAATGAGGTAGTTGCTTCATAACCGGGGCCCATTTTAAGGTAGAAATTCTTTATTTAGTTTAGTTTGGGCTTTATTTGTTTTGAGACAGGACACCAGGTAGTGAACATTCTCAACTCTGTCAGAAGAAGACAAGCTGGACTGTACAAAGGGGCGGAAAAAGGCAGACTTCCCAAAGAACCAGATAAAGTCTAGACAACCAAGCAATTGGGAGAGAAAGAATATCCTGGGATGACTGAAGTTAACGGAACAGAGACGAAGCAGTAGAACAAGGTACTATTCAAGGAAATTCTAGGAAAAAGCAGATAGTGTTCTGAGTTGAAGAGACAGTAAGCAGATTTGAAATGGAAAAGCAGACTTCAGAGATAAATCAAAAGTTTGCTCCCATCTTGTACAATCTGGGAGTCAATTGATAAAGCAATTATGAAGTGTTTTGTGCAACAGTTAGACAAAAAAATCCTGAAGGGGAAGATATAAAACCTGGATGCTGGAGTCTTTATTATAATTGGAGTGGAAGCTTTGTTTGAATGAATAGTTTGGAAAACCTGGAATGAATTCACAATGCAAACTGCTGATGGAAAGCATTGTTGTTGAAGAAGATATTGAAGCGTGTACGTTTTGGCAGTGGAGTTTAAAAACTGTCATCTGACAATCACCTGGGGGAATTTGAGGAGAAACCCACAGAAATTCACCCGGGTTCAGAGCGGAGTGTGTCTTACCACAGCCAGCTTGTGTGTTCAAAGAGACTAGTGTTACTGAGAACACAATAGCTTTGCAATGGAATGCTAGCCTTAAAATCTGTGTATATTTGTGAAGTTAAGGGGGAAAGTGAAGGAGTATTGTATCATAATCTAATTCTTCATGTTTAATAATTTGGCTTCTCGTTGTTAAAAATAATTAGCAGTCCGGTAACTTCATTCCCTCAGGTCATCAAAAACAAACGTTAATGTTACGATATTTTGAGCCAGGGTTCCATTCTGGAATCTTCTCGGCCAGTGGTAATGCCAACTGGATTGTAAGAAAAGTGGGAGCTCTTGCGAGATTTCAAAAGGTGGGAAAGGCCCACTGGATGCCGATAAGCGATCATTTGTTGGGATATTTTGAAACATGGAAGGCGAGTCACTGGATAATAAACAGTAAACTTGTTCTGGGATTTATTGATAAATGGTGGGATCTGTGAATCCTAGTGAAGTGTAAGGGGGTGCAGAGGTATTGGACAAAATAATTGGAATTACTGTGAAGTATATTGTACGGGTTAGAATTCAAAATGGAGTTACAGATTGCTAAGACTTTCCGAAAGATGGAAGATATAACTCTAACTGGTTTACAGAAAGTAATCAACAGAGAATTAGACCATAAGACATAGGAGCAGAATTAGGCCACTCGGCCAATCAGGTCTGCTCCGCCATTCAATCATGGCTGATATTTTCTCATCCCCATTCTCCTGCCTTCTCCCCATAACCCCTGATCCCCTTATTAATCAAGAACCTATCTATCTCTGTCTTAAAGACACTCAGTGAATTGGCCTCCACAGCCTTCTGTGGCAAAGAGTTCCACAGATTCACCACCCACTGGCTGAGGAAATTCCTCCTCATCTCTGTTTTAAAGGATCGTCCCTTTAATCTGAGATGGTGTCTTCTGGTTCTAGTTTTTCCGACAAGTGGAAACATCCTCCCCACTTCCACTCTATCCAGGCCTCATAGTATCTTGTAAGTTTCAATACGATCCCCTCTCATCCTCCTAAACTCCAAAGAGTACAGATAAAGAGTCCTGAAACGTTCCTCATATGACAAGTTCTTCATTCCAGGGATCATTCTTGTCAACCTCCTCTGGACCCTTTCCAAGGCCAGCACATCCTTCCTTAGATATGGGGCCCAAAACTGCTCACAATACTCCAAATGGGGTCTGACCAGAGCCTTATACAGCCTCAGAAGTACATCCCTGGTCTTGTATTCTAGCCCTCCTGACATGAATGCTAACATTGCATTTGACTTCTTAACTGCCAACTGAACCTGCACGTTAACCTGAAGAGAATCATGAACAAGGACTCCCAAGTCACTTTGTGCTTCTGCTTTCCGAAGCACTTCCCCATTCAGAAAATAGTCTATGCCTAAATTCCTCTTTCCAAAGTGCATAACCTCACACTTTTCCACATTGTATTTCATTTGCCACTTCATTGCCCACTCTCCTAGTTTTTCTGCAGCCCCCTTGCTTCCACAATACTACCTGTCCCTCTACAGATCTTTGTATCATCTGCAAATGTAGGAACAGTACCTTCAGTACCTTCTGCCAGATCATTAATGTATATTGTAAAAAGTTGTCATTGAATTGTCAGATAAATTTGTGTTGGGGTTGCCTGCAGGGGTAATAAAAGCTGAGATTATTGAAAGCTTAGTGAACCATTTAAAATGGGAATGGTTGTCAAGTCCTCCGAAAGGGCGGAAATAGAATTAGGTACAATTCAATTGCAAATGGAACAATTAGAAATGCGGGAAAAAGAAAAAAAAAAGAAATAAACAGAAATAAAAGTACTTGAATGGGAGATAAAGGAAAAGAAATAGAAATGTAATAACTTGAATTGGAGCAAAAAGAGAGCTTATGAAAGGAAATTGGAAATGGATAAATTAGCAATGGCAAGAAGAGAAAAGTAAAAAGATAGAAACTTTCTGCTTAAAAGACTGTCGGCTAAAGCAGACACAGGAGATCAAATTGAGGAGAACACCAACTAGAATTGTAATAATGTGTTGTATACAAAAAAGTACATTACACCTTGAACAGACGGTGTGTTACACAGTATACACAGAGTGTTATATTATATACACAGAGTGTTATACCCTGTAACACACAGTGTGTTATATAATATATACAGGAGTGTTATACCCTGTAACACACAGTGTGTTATATAATATATACAGAGTGTTATACCCTGTAACACACAGTGTGTTATATAATATATACAGAGTGTTATACCCTGTAACACACAGTGTGTTATATGATATATACAGAGTGTTATACCCTGTAACACACAGTGTGTTATATAATATATACAGAGTGTTATACCCTGTAACAGACAGTGTGTTATATAATATATACAGAGTGTTATACCCTGTAACACACAGTGTGTTATATAATATATACAGAGTGTTATACCCTGTAACACGCAGTGCTATATATAATATATACAGAGTGTTATACCCTGTAACACACAGTGTGTTATATAATATATACAGAGTGTTATATCCTGGAACACACAGTGTGTTATATAATATATACAGGAGTGTTACACCCTGTAACATAGTGTGTTATATAATATATACAGAGTGTTATACCCTGTAACACACTGTGTGTTATATAATATACACAGAGTGTTATACCCTGTAACACACAGTGTGTTATATAATATATACAGAGGGTTATACCCTGTAACACACAGTGTGTTATATAATATACACAGAGTGTTATACCCTGTAACACACACTGTGCTATATAATATATACAGGAGTGTTATACCCTGTAACACAGTGTGATATATAATATATACAGAGTGTTATACCCTGTAACACACAGTGTGTTATATAATATATTCAGAGTGTTATACCCTGTAACACACAGTGTGTTATATAATATATACAGAGTGTTATATCCTGTAACACACAGTGTGTTATATAATATATAAAGGAGTGTTATACCCTGTAACACAGTGTGTTATATAATATATACAGAGTGTTATACCCTGTAACACACAGTGTGTTATATAATATATACAGAGTGTTATACACTGTAACACACAGTGTGTTATATAATATATACAGAGTGTTATACCCTGTAACACACAGTGTGTTATATAATATACACAGAGTGTTATACCCTGTAACACACACTGTGCTATATAATATATACAGGAGTGTTATACCCTGTAACACAGTGTGATATATAATATATACAGAGTGTTATACCCTGTAACACACAGTGTGTTATATAATATATTCAGAGTGTTATACCCTGTAACACACAGTGTGTTATATAATATATACAGAGTGTTATATCCTGTAACACACAGTGTGTTATATAATATATAAAGGAGTGTTATACCCTGTAACACAGTGTGTTATATAATATATACAGAGTGTTATACCCTGTAACACAGTGTGTTATATAATATATACAGAGTGTTATACCCTGTAACACACAGTGTGTTATATAATATATACAGAGTGTTATACCCTGTAACACACAGTGTGTTATATAATATACACGGAGTGTTATACCCTGTAACACACAGTGTGTTATATAATATATACAGAGTGTTATACCCTGTAACACACAGTCTGTTATATAATATACACAGAGTGTTATACCCTGTAACACACAGTGTCTTATATAATATATACAGAGTGTTATACCCTGTAACACACAGTGTGTTATATAATATACACAGAGTGTTATACCCTGTAACACACACTGTGCTACATAATATATACAGGAGTATTATACCCTGTAACACAGTGTGATATACAATATATACAGAGTGTTATACCCTGTTACACACAGTGTGTTATATAATATATACAGAGTGTTATACCCTGTAACACACAGTGTGTTATATAATATATACAGAGGGTTATACCCTGTAACACACAGTGTGTTATATAATATACACAGAGTGTTATACCCTGTAACACACACTGTGCTATATAATATATACAGGAGTGTTATACCCTGTAACACAGTGTGATATATAATATATACAGAGTGTTATACCCTGTAACACACAGTGTGTTATATAATATATTCAGAGTGTTATACCCTGTGACACACAGTGTGTTATATAATATATACAGAGTGTTATATCCTGTAACACACAGTGTGTTATATAATATATAAAGGAGTGTTATACCCTGTAACACAGTGTGTTATATAATATATACAGAGTGTTATACCCTGTAACACACAGTGTGTTATATAATATATACAGAGTGTTATACACTGTAACACACAGTGTGTTATATAATATATACAGAGGGTTATACCCTGTAACACACAGTGTGTTATATAATATATTCAGAGTGTTATACCCTGTAACACACACTGTGTTATATAATATATACAGAGTGTTATACTCTGTAACACACAGTGTGTTATATAATATATACAGGAGTGTTATACCCTGTAACACAGTGTGTTATATAATATATACAGAGTGTTTACCCTGTAACACACATTGTGTTATATAATATATACAGAGTGTTATACCCTGGAACACACAGTGTGTTATATAATATATACAGGAGTGTTATACCCTGTAACACACAGTGTGCTATATAATATATACAGGAGTGTTATACCCTGTAACACACAGTGTGCTATATAATATATACAGAGTGTTATACCCTGTAATACACAGTGTGTTATATAATATATACAGAGTGTTATACCCTGTAACAAACAGTGTGTTATATAATATATACAGAGTGTTATACCCTGTAACACACAGTGTGTTATATAATATATACAGAGTGTTATACCCTGTAACACACAGTGCTATATATAATATATACAGAGTGTTAGACCCTGTAACACACAGTGTGTTATATAATATATACAGAGTGTTATATCCTGTAACACACAGTGTGTTATATAATATATACAGAGTGTTATATCCTGTAACACACAGTGTGTTATATAATATATACAGGAGTGTTATACCCTGTAACACAGTGTGTTATATAATATATACAGAGTGTTATACCCTGTAACACACAGTGTGTTATATAATATATACAGAGTGTTATACACTGTAACACACAGTGTGTTATATAATATATACAGAGTGTTATACCCTGTAACACACAGTGTGTTATATAATATATTCAGAGTGTTATACCCTGTAACACACAGTGTGTTATATAATATATACAGAGTGTTATACCCTGTAACACACAGTGTGTTATATAATATATACAGGAGTGTTATACCCTGTAACACAGTGTGTTATATAATATATACAGAGTGTTATACCCTGTAACACACAGTGTGTTATATAATATATACAGGGTGTTATACCCTGGAACACACAGTGTGTTATATAATATATACAGGAGTGTTATACCCTGTAACACACAGTGTGCTATATAATATATACAGGAGTGTTATACCCTGTAACACACAGTGTGCTATATAATATATACAGAGTGTTATACCCTGTAACACACAGTGTGTTATATAATATATACAGAGTGTTATACCCTGTAACAAACAGTGTGTTATATAATATATACAGAATGTTATACCCTGTAACACACAGTGTGCTATATAATATATACAGAGTGTTATACCCTGTAACACACAGTGTGTTATATAATATATACAGAGTGTTATACCCTGTAACACACAGTGTGTTATATAATATATACAGAGTGTTATACCCTGTAACACACAGTGCTATATATAATATATACAGAGTGTTATACCCTGTAACACACAGTGTGTTATATAATATATACAGAGTGTTATATCCTGTAACACACAGTGTGTTATATAATATATACAGAGTGTTATACCCTGTAACGCACAGTGTGTTATATAATATATACAGGAATGTTATACCCTGTAACACACAGTGTGCTATATAATATATACAGAGTGTTATACCCTGGAACACACAGTGTGTTATATAATATCTACAGAGTGTTATACCCTGTAACACAGTGTGTTATATAATATATACAGGAGTGTTATACCCTGTAACACACAGTGTGTTATATAATATACACAGAGTGTTATACCCTGTAACACACAGTGTGTTAGAAAATCTATACAGGAGTGTTATACCCTGTAACACACAGTGTGCTATATAATATATACAGGAGTGTTATACCCTGTAACACAGTGTGATATATAATATATTCAGAGTGTTATACCCTGTAACACACAGTGTGTTATATAATATATACAGGAGTGTTATACCCTGTAACACAGTGTGTTATATAATATATACAGGAGTGTTATACTCTGTAACACACAGTGTGTTATATAATATACACACGAGTGTTATACCCTGTAACACACAGTGTGTTATATAATAGATACAGAGTGTTATACCCTGTAAGACACATCGTTATATAATATATACAGGAGTGTTATACCCTGTAACACAGTGTGTTATATGATATATACAGGAGTGTTATACCCTGTAACACACAGTGTGTTATATAATATATACAGAGTGTTACACCCTGTAACACAGTGTGTTATATAATATATACAGAGTGTTATACCCTGTAACACAGTGTGTTATATAATATATACAGAGTGTTATACCCTGTAACACAGTGTGTTATATAATATATACAGAGTGTTATACCCTGTAACACACAGTGTGTTATATAATATATACAGAGTGTTATACCCTGTAACACACAGTGTGTTATATAATATACACAGAGTGTTATACCCTGTAACACACAGTGTGTTATATAATATATACAGAGTGTTATACCCTGGAACACACAGTGTGTTATATAATATATACAGGAGTGTTACACCCTGTAACATAGTGTGTTATATAATATATACAGAGTGTTATACCCTGTAACACACAGTGTGTTATATAATATACACAGAGTGTTATACCTGTAACACACAGTGTGTTATATAATATATACAGGGGGTTATACCCTGTAACACACAGTGTGTTATGTAATATACACAGAGTGTTATATCCTGTAACACACACTGTGCTATATAATATATACAGGAGTGTTATACCCTGTAACACAGTGTGATATATAATATATACAGAGTGTTATACCCTGTAACACACAGTGTGTTATATAATATATTCAGAGTGTTATACCCTGTAACACACAGTGTGTTATATAATATATACAGAGTGTTATATCCTGTAACACACAGTGTGTTATATAATATATACAGGAGTGTTATACCCTGTAACACAGTGTGTTATATAATATATACAGAGTGTTATACCCTGTAACTCACAGTGTGTTATATAATATATACAGTGCTATACACTGTAACACACAGTGTGTTATATAATATATACAGAGTGTTATGCCCTGTAACACACAGTGTGTTATATAATATATTCAGAGTGTTATACCCTGTAACACACAGTGTGTTATATAATATATACAGGGTGTTATACCCTGTAACACACAGTGTGTTATATAATATATACAGGAGTGTTATACCCTGTAACACAGTGTGTTATATAATATATACAGAGTGTTATACCCTGTAACACACAGTGTGTTATATAATATATACAGAGTGTTATACAGTGTAACACACAGTGTGTTATATAATATACACAGAGTCTTATACCCTGTAACACACAGTGTGTTATATAATATATACAGGAGTGTTATATCCTGTAACACACAGTGTGTTTCTAATATATACAGAGTGTTATATCCTGTAACGCACAGTGTGTTATATAGTATATACAGAGTGTTATACCCTGTAACACACAGTGTGTTATATAATATATACAGGAGTGTTATACCCTGTAACACACAGTGTGTTATATAATATACACAGAGTGTTATACCCTGTAACACACAGTGTGTTAGAAAATCTATACAGGAGTGTTATACCCTGTAACACACAGTGTGCTATATAATATATACAGGAGTGTTATACCCTGTAACACAGTGTGATATATAATATATTCAGAGTGTTATACCCTGTAACACACAGTGTGTTATATAATATATACAGGAGTGTTATACCCTGTAACACAGTGTGTTATATAATATATACAGGAGTGTTATACTCTGTAACACACAGTGTGTTATATAATATACACACGAGTGTTATACCCTGTAACACACAGTGTGTTATATAATAGATACAGAGTGTTATACCCTGTAAGACACATCGTTATATAATATATACAGGAGTGTTATACCCTGTAACACAGTGTGTTATATGATATATACAGGAGTGTTATACCCTGTAACACACAGTGTGTTATATAATATATACAGAGTGTTACACCCTGTAACACAGTGTGTTATATAATATATACAGAGTGTTATACCCTGTAACACAGTGTGTTATATAATATATACAGAGTGTTATACCCTGTAACACAGTGTGTTATATAATATATACAGAGTGTTATACCCTGTAACACACAGTGTGTTATATAATATATACAGAGTGTTATACCCTGTAACACACAGTGTGTTATATAATATACACAGAGTGTTATACCCTGTAACACACAGTGTGTTATATAATATATACAGAGTGTTATACCCTGGAACACACAGTGTGTTATATAATATATACAGGAGTGTTACACCCTGTAACATAGTGTGTTATATAATATATACAGAGTGTTATACCCTGTAACACACAGTGTGTTATATAATATACACAGAGTGTTATACCTGTAACACACAGTGTGTTATATAATATATACAGGGGGTTATACCCTGTAACACACAGTGTGTTATGTAATATACACAGAGTGTTATATCCTGTAACACACACTGTGCTATATAATATATACAGGAGTGTTATACCCTGTAACACAGTGTGATATATAATATATACAGAGTGTTATACCCTGTAACACACAGTGTGTTATATAATATATTCAGAGTGTTATACCCTGTAACACACAGTGTGTTATATAATATATACAGAGTGTTATATCCTGTAACACACAGTGTGTTATATAATATATACAGGAGTGTTATACCCTGTAACACAGTGTGTTATATAATATATACAGAGTGTTATACCCTGTAACTCACAGTGTGTTATATAATATATACAGTGCTATACACTGTAACACACAGTGTGTTATATAATATATACAGAGTGTTATGCCCTGTAACACACAGTGTGTTATATAATATATTCAGAGTGTTATACCCTGTAACACACAGTGTGTTATATAATATATACAGGGTGTTATACCGTGTAACACACAGTGTGTTATATAATATATACAGGAGTGTTATACCCTGTAACACAGTGTGTTATATAATATATACAGAGTGTTATACCCTGTAACACACAGTGTGTTATATAATATATACAGAGTGTTATACAGTGTAACACACAGTGTGTTATATAATATACACAGAGCCTTATACCCTGTAACACACAGTGTGTTATATAATATATACAGGAGTGTTATATCCTGTAACACACAGTGTGTTTCTAATATATACAGAGTGTTATATCCTGTAACGCACAGTGTGTTATATAGTATATACAGAGTGTTATACCCTGTAACACACAGTGTGTTATATAATATATACAGAGTGTTATATCCTGTAACACACAGTGTGTTATATAATATATACAGAGTGTTATACCCTGTAACGCACAGTGTGTTATATAATATATACAGAGTGTTATACCCTGTAACACACACTGTGTTATATAATATATACAGAGGTGTGTTATACCCTGTAAAACACAGTATTTGATATTATCACACACTGTTTATTAATCTGTGTAGGAGCAATTTTAACTGAAGCTGTCCAAGCCATACGCAACAATAACTGAACACTATTCTGGCTTGTGCTGACAAGTGGTAAGTAACATTTGTGCTACAAAGTTCAAGTAAATGACTAAGTCCAACAAGAGACAATCTAACCTATCTCCCTTGCCATTCAATTGCATTACCATCGCTGAATTCTGCAGCGAGTAATTCACCTACTAACTCCCCAAATCCTGTCAATAGGCACAAGTCAGGAGTGTGCTGGGATATGCTCCACCTGCCTGGATGAGTGTAGCTCCAACAACACTCGAGAAGCTCGGCACAATCCAGGACAAAGCAGCCCCATTGATTGGCACCCCATCCACAAACATTCACTCTCACCACCACCGACGCATAGTGGCATCCATGTGTATCATTTACAAGATACATGCATTGCAGCAACTCACAAGGCTCCTTACACAGTAACTTCCAAACCCATGACCTCTACCTTCTAGAAGGAGATGGGCAGCAGACACATGGGAACGCTACCACCTAGAGGTTCCCCTCCAAGTCACTTACCACCCTGACTTGGAAATACACTGCCATTTGTTAACTGTTGCTGGGTCAAAATCCTGGAACTCCCGCCCAAACAGCACTAAGGGTGCACTACAGGAACGGCAGCAGTTTGAGAAGGCAGCACACCACCACCTTCTCAAGGGCAATTAGGGATGGGCAACAAACGCTGGCCTCGCCAGTGAAGACCACATTCCTTGAATGAAGAAGAAAAATTCACCATGAATCAATTTGAAAGTTAGCAAGATATAAGCAAATTACTGCGGATGCTGGAATCTGAAACAGGAATAGGAAACATTGGACAATCTCAGCAGGTCTGACAGCATCTGTGGAGAGAAGAGAGCTATCGTTTCGCGTCTGGATGAGTCTCTGTCAACAGACTCGAAACGTTAGCTCCCTTCTCTCTCCATAGATGCTGTCGGACCTGCTCAGATTAGAACCATAGAACGTAGAAACATAGAATTCCTGCAGTGCGCGAGGAGGCCATTCAGCCAATTGAGTCTGCACCAACCCTCTGAAAGAGCACCCTACTTAGGCCCACTCCCCTGCCTTATCCCCGTAACTTCACCTAACCTGAACACCTTTGGACACCATGGGGCAATTTAGCATGGTCAATCCACCCAACCTGCACATTCTTGGCCTGTGGGAGGAAACCGGAGCACCTGGAGAAAACCCTTGCAGACACGGGGAGAAGATGCAAACTCCATACGAACAGTCACCCAAGGCCGTAATCGAACCTGGGTGTCTATAGCGCTGTGAGGCAGCAGTGCTAACCACTGTTCCACCGTGCTACCCTATATGTCCAGTATTTTCCATTTTTGTTTCAAAATTGCGGTTGGGTCGCATGGGGGAAAAAGTGCACCGAAACATACTAGAGCTGGATGCAACAAACAACTAGAGATTCTACCTGGCAGTGAATCACATAACACATGGGAATTGTAACCATGTGGCACCTAGATCATGGAAGTATTAACTTGGAGAGATAATGCAAAATGGGTGATGTTGAATCATTCGGCCGTTACACACCTCTATCAATTTTAACTTCTCCTGCGCTCCTTCAACAGGGGAATCAGGAGAAATGTCTAATTGGAGATCAATCTGATGTAATTTACACTTATCACCTATAGTCAAAGTGATGCCCAGCATGTTTTAAGTAATATAGTCACATGAATGCATGATACATAGAATCACAGAATCCTACAGCAGGAAGGAGGCCATTCGACCTACTGTACCCATGTCAGTTCTTTGAAAGAGTTATCCAAATACCCTCAACTCTCTGCTCTTTTCCCACAGTCCTGCTAACTTTCCTTTCCAAATATTTCAAATACGTTTTGGTGTTGAGATACAGATCAGCCATGATTTATTAAGTAGCAGAACAGACACAAATGACTAATTTCACCTCCTTCTATGCTCCTCTCTATAGTTGCCTACTGCTGAATTTGCTTCCACTGCCCTTTAGGACAGCACATTGCAATAGCTCTGGGTTATTAAAAAACATTCTCATCATCTCCACACTGGCCCGATAATAAAGAGAGAAAATGCTGGGAACACTCAGCAAATATGACAGCATCAGTGGAGACTGGGGGGGTGGGGAGGAGGGGGGGGGGGGGTCTAGTTGGGCAGTGCTAATGTTTCAACTTAATGACCTTTCATCGGAACAGGGAAGAGTTAGGGGTGCAAGAGGGTGAAATGGAGGAATGTGGGAAAACGAAACAAAAGGGAAGTTCTGTGACAGGTTTGAAGATAGGAAAGGTTGAATGATAAAAGAGGGAGTGGTGCTGCAAAGGCAGGGTAATGGGGAAAGAAGGGAAAATCAACAAAATGTTCCGGAAATACATTTAGAGGAGGTGTAAATAGCAGAATTACGATCGCAAGCAACAAAACAAGGGTAAAAATCAAAACATGCAAAGAAAAGGAGACAAAATGAAGTGGGAAGCAGATTGAACTCGGTGCTCAGTCCACAAGCCTGTGAAATGCCGAATCAAAAGCTGAGTTGCTGTTCCTCGAGCTCATTAAGCTTGCTCAAAACACTGCAGCAAGCCAAGGACAGGTAGATCGGCGGGAAAGACAGGTGCAAAGTTAAAAGGACAGATGACAGAAGCTTCGGGCCATGTCTGTGGAGTGATGGAGGCATTCCACAAAGCAGTCCTACAGCCTGCATTTGGTCTCCCCCGAGTAGAGCAGAACGCATTGAAAGCCGCAAGTGCAGCGTACTAAATTGGAAGAAGTACAGGCAAGTTGCTGTTCCAGTTGGAAGGGCTGTTTGGACAGTGAGGAGAGACGAGGTAAAAGGGCAGGTGTTGCATCTCCCGTGCTCGCATGGGAAGGAGTCATGGAATAAGGAGGGGATGTTGGGGGGAGGTGATAGAGGAGTAGACCAGGATGTCGCAGAAGAACCGCTCCCTTTGGAATGTTGAAAGGGGAGGTGATTGATGGTGGCACCTTACCAGAAATGGCAGAAAATGACCCATTGCATACGGTGGCTGGTGGGGTGGAAGGCGAGGACGAGACAAACACAAACATGGTTTTAGGGTGTGGGTGCGGGGGGGTTGTGGGAAAAGCGGTGAAAGCAGTAGTGCAGGACTCTTGACTCTGGTCTAGTCTTCTATGTCTGTCCTCCAGTTGACTGACCCTCCTGCCAGTGGAAACAGGTTCTTCCTATTTACTCTATCAAAAGAAATCCTCAGAATTAATGCTCACACATGACACACAGATGCACTTGGATACCCTTTGCTACCTGTTGTTTTTGTTTAACCAAGTTTATTTTAATGTGCAAAAGCTGAATGATCAGAGAAAAAGATTTTTGAGCTTGGATCCAAGAAATGGAGGTCATGCTTAACTAACATGCTGGCGTTTGTTGAAGATATCACTGCAATGGTGTACAGGGGGAGTACTGCTGATGTTATATACTTGGATTTTCAGAGATCTTTTGACAATCTTCCACATCGGCGATTGATAGCTAAGGTAAGAAATCGTGGACTAGGAGGTAAAGTATGTCCTTAAATTGTTTTGAAAACAGGAAATTTCAGGTTAGCGTCAATTGGAGCATTACATGGTGGAAAGAGTGTTCGGAATGGGATGTTGCAAGGGTTATTTTTTGAACCCTTATCATTTTTAATGTATCAAATGAATAATTTGGTAGCAGGTTTGTGGGTACAGTAATCCAATCAGATTCAGAAGTATTTAAGGCCTTTCAGGTAACTGGCCCGATAGGTGTCGATACAGTTAAATGCACAAAGACATATGGAAATCCTCGACCTGGTGTGTGACCAGGTAAATTATGGAACTTAGTACCACGCAAAGTAGTCGAGGCAAATAGCAGAAATGCTCTTCAGGGCCACTAGATAAGTCACAATGGAAAAAGGAATAGAAGGATTCACTATAGGCAATGATGAATGAGGGGGTTGGGGGGGAGGGGCGGGGGGGGTGGCAAAGAAGTCTGTGTAGAGCTGGCTGGACCAGTTGCATTAATGTAATCTAGGCTATGGGCCAAGCGCTAGAAAATGGGATTAGAATACTTAGGTGGTCGATGTCGACCGGCACAGAAGCAATGGGTCAAAGGGCCTTTTTGGTGCAGTAGACCATTATGACGTGGAATGCCCTGCCTGCAACAGTAGTGGACTCGCCAACACTAAGGGCATTCAAATGGTCATTGGATAGACATATGGACGATAAGGGAATAGTGTAGATGGGCTTTAGAGTGGTTTCACAGGTCGGTGCAACATCGAGGGCCGAAGGGCCTGTACTGCGCTGTAATGTTCTATGTTCTATATGCTGAATAGGAAAGGTGTTTATAGATAAACCAGTGTCAACCCAGAGCTTGGCCTGGATGTAAAATGAAACTGGGGCCATGTTAGTAGAAGGGCAGACTATAAATTGAAAATGGTTGTATAGTTAATGTTCTTAATGCTGCCCTTGTAGCCCCAGTACTTACATGGCTAGTCCAGTTCAGTTTCTGCCCAATGGTAACCCCACCAGGATGTTAATAGTGGGGTTTCAGCAATGGCAATGTCATTGAATGCCATGGGGCGATGGCTAGATTCTCTCTTGTAGGAGATGGTCATTGCCCAGCATTTGTGAGGCGCAAATGTAACTTGCACTTGTCAGCCACGCCTGGATATTGTCCAGGTCTTGCTGCATTTAAACATGAACTGCTTCAGTGTCTAAGGAGCTACAAATGCTACTGACACCGATCTTCGGTGAACAAGTTTTAAGGTCAGATACTGTCTGGAATAGAGTAAGTAGTTTTGGCCATCCCCATATAAGAAGGCCACTGTTATTCAGGTGAGTAACAAAGAGAACTTGGGACCTCAGAATTCTAGCTTGAAAGGAAACAGTTTCCTTTAGACAAGTGAAAGACTTGAAGATGACCAAATGTTAGTTTGTAGGAATATGAAGGTGATCTGATAATGTTTGCTCCAGGAAAATAGTACGAGTTTGCTTCAATTGGCAGCATTTGCATTGATAAGTAGGAACGTCGTGGCTTCAAGTAAAGATTCTGGTCATCATCTGAGTTGAGGTTTCAGTGGAGTGATGCATTTATGGGATGTTGGCACATCTGGCTGGGCCAGCATTTATTGCCTAGCGCTAATTGCCCTTAACAATTTGTGAACCACCTTCTTCAATCGCTGCAGTCCATTTGGTGTAGGTAGACCCACAGTGCTGTTAGGGATTGAGCTCCAGGATTTTGACCCATTGACAGTGAAGGAGCAGTTGACATAATTCCAGGTCAGGATGGTGCGTGGCGTGGAGGGGAAACTGGCAGGTGGTGGGGCTCCCATGCATCTGTTGCTGCCCTTGTCCTTCAAGGTGGGAGAGGTCATGGTGCTTTGAAGGAATTGTGGTGAAGTGCTGCAATGCATCTTGTGTACAGTACACACGGCTGAGTAAATGTTTAAGGTAGCGGATGCACTGACAATCAAGCGGGCTACTTTGTTCTGGATGCTACTGACGTCTGTCAGGGCAGTGTGGTGTCAACACCGCTGGACAAGGAGAGTAAGAAAGATGCCCATCAGGTGACACAAGGAGACTGTGTTATGATGTCCCCCCTCCAGGTTCAAATACAATGCTACACACTAATAATACACAGACATGAAGAATGACCACATGAACAAGATATTGTGTTGTGACTCATGGGAATTCTACCCAATTTTACATCCTTAATACGTAAGTCCAGTGATGTTGAAATCAATTGAAATGAAAATCGCTTATTGTCACAAGTAGGCTTCAAATAAAGTTACTGTGGAAAGCCCCGAGTCGCCACATTGCGGAGTGGAAAGTAATGGATCAGAGTGTTTTGCACACCTTGATTTAATTTTTTTGTCCTCAGTATTTAAGCGATGCTGCCAGGCCACATTTATCCCACCCCCCATTTCCGAGAAGGTACTGGTGGTTCTGGGTCTTGAACACTGGCAGTGGCCTTGCAGTCAGAGCTCTGCAGGGAAATCCAGGATATTGAAATGACACAAAATTAGGGAACAGTAGTGAGTCCGTGTCCAAGTCAGGTTGGTGTGCGGCTGAAGTGAGGAACCAGGAGGCCAGGAGGTACCTACGACAATGTTGATGTTGCGCTTCTTGGCTGGTAGGAATGGCAAAAGGGATGGAAGGAGGGAGGGGCTGCTGGAGTAACCTAATGAGTCACTGAGGCCACAGTCTGCTAATGATGGATACTGAACCGGATGAAGGGACTGCCAATCACATGAACTGTTCTGCTCTTTGTAGGAGCGTTTTGAAGATCTGTGTATTGAGTCAGCTTTCACGTGGGGTTTTTCCCTGTGGCTCAACTCAGTGCAGAGAGCAACAGACACATCAACAATCTGGAAAAGACAGTTTTATTTCCTCAAGCTTGAGTTTGTGTATACGAGAGATAAGATCTGGATGCTTGCCAGGATCTATCTACTAAACACTGATAAAAACACATCAATTATACAATTTCCAAAAATCAATAGCCCACCCCAGTTGGACTCAATCCAATCCTGAAGCTGTCATGTTCAAACTTTATCCAATAAAATTGCGATCAACCCATGATTGAGCCTCGTCCTGTTAGCTGTGTTTACAAAAGGCTTGACCTGTTTTTCCCCATCCTAGCATTCTGCGCAGCCATTGTTTATCATAGAATTTACAGTGCAGAAGGAGGCCATTCGGCCCATCGAGTCTGCACCGGCTCTTGGAAAGAACACCCCACCCAAGCCCACACTCCCACTCTATCCCCATAACCCAGTAACCCCACCCAACACTGAGGGCAATTTTGGACACTATGGGCAATTTAGCATGGCCAATCCACCTAACCTGCACATCTTTGGACTGTGGGAGGAAACCGGAGCACCCGGAGGAAACCCACGCACACACGGGGAGGATGTGCAGACTCCGCGCAGACAGTGACCCAAGCCGGGAATCGAACCTGGGACCCTGGAGCTGTGAAGCAATTGTGCTATCCACAAGGCTACCGTGCTGCCCACAAATGAGAGTTTATGAGAGTCAGGATGGCAGAACTGGCATCCCCTTTACTCCATGGATTGTTTCAGAAGGACAGGATATCAAAAGTGGCTTCCTTTTCGCTTCATAGGTTGTTCCAGAGGATATCGGTGGCCACTAATAAAAACTTGTGTTTACTAGTAATTTGCTGATCACACATCTCCTGTGTCTCAAAGACATGGGCAAGTTAGCAAGCCTAAATCCCATCATGCATTGTGGCCACTGTTATGCCCTAAAATACAGGTTTAATGGTTAATAATGATCACCCACTACACTTTCTATAATTAATCTCAATCCTTAATAAACTAACTTATGTAAAACTACTCCAGTGGCATCCTAGCTATTCAGTTTTAAGAGGTCTCACCACTGGACCCCCCACCCACATTCACCCTCCATGACTTCTTGCGTGTTTCTGTATCTTGTCATTGAGTTTTATAACAGAGAAAGGGGCCCTTCAGCCCATCATATCTGTGCCAGCCATCAAGCACCTGTCTATTCTAATCCCATTTTCCAGCACTTGGTCCATAGCCTTGTGTGCTACTGCATTTCAAGTGCTCAGTTAAATGTTGGAAGGGTTCCCACCTCTACCGCCTTATGAGACAGTGAGTTCCAGATTTCCACTAACCTCAAGGTGAATACGTTTTTCCTCAAACCCCTCTAAATATCCAACCCCTTAACTTAAATCTATGCCCCTGGTTATTGACCCCCTTTACTAAGGGGAAAGGTTTGCTCTGATCTACCCTATCTATGTCCCTCATAATTTTGTACATCTCGATCAAGTTCCCCTATCAACCTTCTCTACTTTAAGGAAAACAACCCCAGCCTAACCAGCCTCTCGTCATAGCTGAAACGCTGCAGCCCAGGCAACATCCTGGTGACTCTCCTCTGCGCCCTCTCTCGTGTGTCTGCAAACCATCCAGGTGAGTGGTTCACGTTCCATCGCACTTCTGACTTGAGTTTTCGGCTTGGGCGGAAAGGCCCTTACTGCAGTATTAGGACACATTGGTCCAACTTTCCGAATATATAAGTTCCCACTCACCGCTGTCACCATTCATCACCAAAAAGGCAATTTAAAGATCAGAAGCGACTTGGCTACCTGACCTTTCAAGAAAGCATTGGGTCAATTCAGAGAGCAATTATTTACCTGGTAGGACTGCTGACTGAAATGAGTGAAAACCGGGGACATCAATGGGGACAGCAAATGTTGGAAATGCTCAGCAGGTCAGGCCATTTTAGCTCTCCGTTGGAGTCAGTGGCGCTAAATATTGGACAGCATTCCACCCAATCCCATGGTCTTCCCACCCAGAAATGTTAGGTTAAAATTATGTTCAGGCCAATGAACTACCAGCAGGAAACCAACAAGTCGGTATGGATTTCCTACACGAGACATCCAATCTAGTGCCAGACCAACAGTGTAATTTGGCATCTGCTGGTAGCCTTGAGCATCTGAAGAGGTCATTTAAAAAAAAAATTCATTTATGGGATGTGGGTAGCACTAGCTGGGCTAGCATTAATTATCCATCCATAATTGGGAGTGGCTTGCTCGGCCATTTCAGAGGGCAGTTAGGAGTCAATCACATTGCTGTGGGTCTGGAGTCACATGTAGGCCAGACCAGGTGAGGACGGCAGATTTCCTTCCTTGAAGAACATTAGTGAACCAGATGAGTTTTTACGACAATCGGCAATGGTTTCATGGTCATCATTAGACTTTTAATTCCAGATTTTTGCTGAATTCAAATTTCACCATCTGCCCTGGTGGGTTTCGAACCCTAGTCCAGTGACAATACCACCGCGTCACTACCTTCCCTAAGATAGTTCTCCATTTTGGTCTATAATAGGGCCATTGGCCTTTGCTAGATTGGTGCTATGTTCCAGAGATATTCCCGGATACTGGAGCAGGGGATCTGTCTCCTTGTGCAAAGATTTGACTGCCTTCAAGACAATATTCAATAAAAAGGCAAACTGAAAAGTGCAAGCACCCATCAAAGGAGCAATTAACATGAAAACATTAAACTACAGCTAGACAAAAATGTAACCTCTTCATAGTCCATTACAGCATCGGGATCCAGCCCCAGATGTTGCTGGCATCCAGAGTATTGTCTATGTCTGGCTGTAAACATCAGGTAGGAGAATTAACCAAATATTTAATTTTTAAAAATATGTTAACAATTGAAATGACTCAACCTTTATTTAAATATACTACTCTATGGATAGAGGATAGCCGAAGCTTTAAATAAACTCAGGGACCAGAATAGCCACAGCAGACTTGTTAGTTTAGCATTGCAATGTTCCAAGCAATCAGCTAGTCAATCATTGCAGAATCATCAGATCACAGCAGTACATCTGTGGTAGCCTTAATGGCCTCTATTACACACAACATAACATTACAGTACAATGGGCAGCACGGTAACAGTGGTTAGCACAGTTGCTTCACAGCTCCAGGGTCCAGGTTCGATTCTGTCTGTGCGGGTCTGCATGTTCTCCCCGTGTCTGCGTGGGTTTCCTCCGGGTGGTCCGGTTTCCTTTCCAAAGATGTGCAGGTTAGGTGGATTGGCAATGATAAATTGCCCTTAGTGTCCAAAAAGGTTGGGTGGGGTTATGGGGATAGAATGGAGGTGTGGGCTTAAGTGGGGTGCTCTTTCCAAGGGCTGGTGCAGGCTCGATGGGCTGAATGGCCTCCTTCTGCACTGTAAATTCTATGATTCCAGAAAAGAAAAGTAAGTCAAGTCTCCATAGTCCCAGATGACTATGGGCAGCACGGTAGCATTGTGGATAGCACAAATGCTTCACAGCTCCAGGCTCCCAGGTTCGATTCCGGCTTGGGTCACTGTCTGTGCGGAGTTTGCACATCCTTCCCGTGTGTGCGTGGGTTTCCTCCAGGTGCTCCGGTTTCCTCCCACAGTCCAAAGATGTGCGGGTTAGGTGGATTGGCCATGCTAAATTGCCCATAGTGTCCAAAATTGCCCTTAGTGTTGGGTGGGGTTACTGGGTTATTGGGATAGGATGGAGGTGTGGAGCTTGGGTAGGGTGCTCTTTCCAAGAGCCGGTGCAGACTCGATGGGCCGAATGGCCTCCTTCTGCACTGTAAATTCTATGATTCTATGACCACAGGCTGCTTTCCCCCTTGAGGGGCAGAGCTGATTGGTGATGATTTAACCTGAGGATCACCACACCACAGGCGAGGGACAAGGTTGAGAAGGTGGGGCCTTCATGAATAACCTCAGCCGGTATGGGGATTGAACCCAGGCTGTTGGCCTTGCTGTATATCACAAATCAACTGTCCAGCCAGCAAAATGCTGCAAATGCTGGAAACCTGAATTAAAAACAAAAAGAGCTGGAAATACTCAACAGGTCTGGCAGCATCTGTGGAGAGGAAACAGTTAATGTTTCCACTTGGCAACCAGCTGAATGCTATAACAAGGGTGTTCCAGTGAAGCTCAAAGCAAGCTTAAGGAACAGCACCTTTTGACTTGCCTTCTAAAGCTTTCCGGACTCAACATCGAGTTCAACAACTTTAGATCATAACTACTGCCTCCATCTTCTGAATGTTTTTAACCTTTCATTTTCCTTTTGTTTTTCTGTTGGTCTGGTCTTGTTTCTTTCATTATCTCTTTGTGTTGCTATGTAGTCATTTGAGCCTCACCTGGACAATTTTTTACTTCTTTACTACTGTTATGACCACAGCAGATCTTTATTGCTGAGTAAACCAAATCCCAGAGGGAAACTTGGTTTACGGGCCATAACTTTGTTTTGTATTTGGATAACGAGAAGAAAACTTACTAAACTCAGGAATCCAGTAACCCTTAGGGTAATTAAAAAATTAAAGGTAAAAGATTTATTAGTAAGAAGTAATGAAAGCTTAAGCACACAAAATTATCGCTACACAGTCTTGCAAAATATTCCCTCCAAAAGATTTCCTACTTGGTCAGACCCACAAGTAAACACCTCCCCTTTAACTATAAACCAAGGCAAAACTGCTGTCGCTTTAATACAAGGTATATCATATGATCTCTTAAACTTTTTTCCATTCTGCTGTGGAAATCCAAGAAACCTCAGGCCAAGATTGATTTTGCAGCCCAAAACCTTTCTGGCTTGACTGGATGGCTGATTTAAACATTCTTCCAGCCCAGAGCTGGTATCAATAGGTCTTCCCCTCGAGGCCAACAGGTCAGTTCAACCTTGCCTTAAATATCTTTATTCTCTTTCATCTTCATTCCTATTGTTCTCAGCACTTCTTTGAACTTAACTTTTCCAAAATATAAAAATCTTTCATGACTTTCCTATTGCCTCCACTTTTGGGATCAGCTAAAACATAATAGCCTTCTCTTTTTACTTATGAAACTTTTTTAAGCTGAAAAAGCCTTTTACTCCCCAAAGAAATTTAACAGCTGAAAAGAATGAAGCCCCTATTTATCTCCTAATGCAAATTTCTAAATTTAACATATTACTTATAAAACCACTTGACCGTAGCTTCATTAAAAATGCATGCATTCACTCCTTTCATCCCTCAACACTTGCAGATAAATAGTCTCCATTAACCTTTCCCCAGTTTACTTTAATTACTTATGTGCACACAAAGACCTTTTTACAGAATACCACAATATTCCCCAAAAATATATAAAAAATTAACACCCATTTTCAGACCATACCCATTACGATTCTCTTTGGCTATTGCATCCTGAAATATTTTAATTTTTAATCTCTCCTGCCCTCCACCCTATCACAGACCTTCCATTTTTGTCCTTTATTTCCTCCCTTTTCACTAACTCTAAAACTCTTTCTTGAGAATCAAGTCCATTTGCCAACAAATCAGCAATCTCTTCTCATGCAGTATAAATTGTAATTCCCTTTGTAATTGGTATTCTTTCAAATTCTGTCCTGATGAGTGCAAGACAGTAAGCTTCAACTGCATGTCTCTTTTTTTCAGCAATTTTCCATTTCAATCTTTCTTCAGTTCTGATGAAAGATCAGTTTGACTGCAGGGCATGTGGGCATGTTCTTAGTATGGAAGGCATATAAAATAGATCTGGGCCAGCCCACCATCTCCCCATCTACCCCAGAGTGCAACCCCATAGACGTTGAAATCAGCAGTGCACCTGCCTTGTTACTTCTCTTCCCACACCTAGTGGTGCTTATGGCAGACTTTCATTTGTCCCCATTGTGAGATTTTTCCTGGAGCAGGTCACTAGCCTGTCACCAGAGGCTTGAGGGGAGCCACTTCACATCAGGCATGGCTGATCCGGGGTCTCTCCCACTTTTACTGCCTGCCATTGATGTGTGTTGGAAGGATTTTCAGGTTGATACACAACCTGTTTGGCCACTTTTTGAAAGCACCTTCCTTGGCTATCAAGTCCTGGGGTGGGACTTGAACTCAGAGCTCCCGGCTCAGAGGCAGGGTCGCTTCCCACTGTGCCACAAGACCTCCTTTCCTGCTACGTGCAATTAAGGGTTCACTGAGCTTATTAACAAGCCAATTGACCCCAGTAATTCACTGCTCATGTCATAATATGGTTGGTGCGGGCAGAGTGGCGGGAGTGGGCAGCCAATTTTTAGAAAAGAGGTTTTAAAAAGGAGGGATGGAAGTCGGGTACTGTCTTTGGGGGGGGGGGGATGGTGGCCTTTGTGCATCCCTATGTCCCAAACCCCTCACTAAGCTGGCAAATGTTTGCTGTCCAACTCCCCAGACACCCTCAGGGATCCACTGGGCCTTCTTTCTTGGGACTAATTTCAGTCCCAGCAGCGTCCACAACTGGGATCTTAGTGCTGCTGATGCTGCCGGCCAGTCTGATTGAACAGCAGTTTCAAGGGCAGGACTTCCTCCTCAGTGAGGAGTGCAAGTCCCAAATTTCCACTGTGAGCCAATTTAGCCCACCTGTAGCGCATGATGCCAGTAGGGTGGGCTTGCACAGAGAGGGTTGGTTTCCAGCCATCTTTACTTTGTGTCTGTGTGGGGGCAGGAAACCTCAATTAAATCTCTCCTCCACCTCCAATGTTCCAAAGAAAATAAACCCCGGCGTTTCCAAACTTTGCTCACAATTGTAATTCTCCTTTCCTGGCATTATCCTCACACCCTGCCTGGTATGATCACACTCCTGTTGTAATGCAGCAACCAGAACTGAGTGCAATATTCCAGCCGCATTCTAGCTGGTGTTTTACACGGTTCTAGGTGAACATCACTGCTCTTATATTCCAGTTCTCGATTATTACAGATTGGAGACCAGACCGATGCACTTTGCATCTTGTTCACAACACAATGTGTTAAACACCTGGCTTTGTATCTTCCACAGACTTGGAAATATATTTAATAGAAATTTTATATCTATCATCTGGGATCTCCTTAATCGTAGCCACTGCAGTTAAGTTTAATTCGCTGATATATGATAAACAACAAGGAGCCCAGTACTGAGCCCTGGAAACAGCATTCCAGGCAATAAACAAACCGTTACCCTTGGTTTATGCCCGCATGGTCACTTTTGGATACAAATTGCAGCATTCCTTTGGATTTCCCAGATTATTAGTTTCCCGGCCAGTTTGCCCATGATGTGGACCATGTAGCCTTACTAAAGTCCCCGCACAGATTATATCAAAGTTGCTGTGCACATTGACTCTTCTTGTTACGTCCTCAAAAGCGTCTCTTAGCTGGACATGGCATAACCTTAATAAATCCATCCCGAGGGTCTGCCATTAATTTGTGCCTGTGTTTGTGACAAAGGTTCGGCACAACATCGTGGGCCGAAGGGCCTGTTCTGCGCTGTATTTTCTATGTTCTATGTTTCTATGTTCTATGTTTTAAATAAAAAGCCGAACAGAGTTTTTTCCCCAATAATTCACCCACCATGGAGTGATCAAGCTGACAGGACTGTAATGACTCAGTGTGTGACTCACTTATTTTATTTGAAGCACCAGTCTGCCGGTCCTGTGGCAACACTCCAGGAGACAGAAAGGGTTAAAGCATGATAGTCAGAGACTGATTTCTCTTCCCATGCTTCCGTTATCAGTCTTGGACACATTTTACAAGGCCTGAAAATTTGTCCACTTTCAAGGACATTATAAAGCGCGGTAGCACAGTGGTTAGCACAATTGCTTCACAGCTCCAGGGTCCCAGGATCGATTCCCGGCTTGGGTTGCTGTCTGTGCGGAGTATGCACGTCCTCCCCGTGTGTGCGTGGGATTCCTCCGGGTGCTTCGATTTCCTCCCACAGTCCAAAGATGTGCAGGTTAGGTGGATTGGCCATGATAAATTGCCCTTAGTGTCCAAAATTGCCCTTAGTGTTGGGTGGGGTTACTGAGTTATGGGGATAGGGTGGAGGTGTGGGCTTGGGTAAGGTGCTCTTTCCAAGAGTCGGTGAAGACTCGATGGGCCGAATGGTCTCCTTCTGCACTGTAAATTCTATGATTCTATGATAAACACACTGTTATCACATCCCTCCCAAATTTAAACATTTCACGCTGCACCTCCATAACTGCAATATATGCACCTCGGCAGCCCTCCACACCTCAATGGGAAAAAAATAAAACAATGTCTAAGAGATTAGAAACATTTACCAAATCAGATATAACACCCACCCTCACTGTATCGCTCGGTTATAACACAGCGTGTTCCACACCCACCCTCACTGTATCGCTCGGTGAGAACACAGTGTGTTACACACCCACCCTCACTGTATCGCTCGGTTATAACACAGCGTGTTCCACACCCACCCTCACTGAATCACTCGGTTATAACACAGTGTGTTACACACCCACCCTCACTGAATCACTCGGTTATAACACAGTGTGTTACACACTCACCCTCACCGTATCACTCGGTTATAACACAGCGTGTTACACACCCACCCTCACTGAATCACTCGGTTATAACACAGTGTGTTACACACCCACCCTCACTGTATCGCTCGGTTATAACACAGCGTGTTCAACACCCACCCTCACTGAATCACTCGGTTATAACACAGTGTGTTACACACCCACCCTCACTGAATCACTCGGTTATAACACAGTGTGTTACACACCCACCCTCACTGAATCACTCGGTTATAATACAGTGTGTTACACACCCACCCTCACTGAATCACTCGGTTACAACACAGTGTGTTACACACTCACCCTCACTGAATCACTCGGTTATAACACAGTGTGTTCCACACCCACCCTCACTGAATCACTCGGTTATAACACAGTGTGTTACACACCCACCCTCAATGTATCGCTCCAATATAACACAGCGTGTTACACACCAACCCTCCCTGTATCGCTCGGTTATAACACAGTGTGTTACACACCCACCCTCGCTGTATCACTCGGTTATAACACAGTGTGTTACACACCCACCCTCACTGTGTCACTCGGTTATAACAGTGTGTTACACACTCACCCTCGCCGTATCACTCGGTTATAACACAGTGTGTCACACACCCACCCCACTGTATCACTCGGTTATAACACAGTGTGTTACACACCCACCCTCACTGTATCGCTCGGTTATAACACAGTGTGTCACACACCCACCCCACTGTATCATTCGGTTATAACACAGTATGTTACACACTCACCCTCACTGTATCACTCGGTTATAACACAGTGTGTTACACACCCACCCTCACTGTATCACTCGGTTATAACACAGTGTGTTACACACCCACCCTCACTGAATCACTCGGTTATAACACAGTGTGTTACACACCCACCCTCACTGTATCACTCGGTTATAACACAGCGTGTTACACAGCCACCCTCACTGAATCACTCGGTTATAACACAGTGTGTTACACACCCACCCTCACTGTATCACTCGGTTATAACACAGTGTGTTACACACCCACCCTCACTGAATCACTCGGTTATAACACAATGTGTTCCACACCCACCCTCACTGAATCACTCGGTTATAACACAGTGTGTTACACACCCACCCTCAATGTATCGCTCCAATATAACACAGCGTGTTACACACCCACCCTCGCTGTATCACTCGGTTATAACACAGTGTGTTACACACCCACCCTCACTGTATCACTCGGTTATAACAGTGTGTTACACACTCACCCTCACCGTATCACTCGGTTATAACACAGTGTGTCACACACCCACCCTCACTGAATCACTCGGTTATAACACAGTGTGTTACACACCCACCCTCGCTGTATCACTCGGATATAACACAGTGTGTTACACACCAACCCTCCCTGTATCACTCGGTTATAACACAGTGTGTTACACACTCACCCTCACTGTATCACTCGGTTATAACACAGTGTGTCACCCCCCCCCTCGCTGTATCACTCGGTTATAACACAGTGTGTTACACACCAACCCTCCCTGTATCACTCGGTTATAACACAGTGTGTTACACACTCACCCTCGCTGTATCACTCGGTTATAACACAGTGTGTTACACACCCACCCTCGCTGTATCACTCGGTTATAACACAGTGTGTTACACACCCATCCTCACTGTATCACTCGGTTATAACACAGTGTGTTCCACACCCACCCTCACTGAATCACTCGGTTATAACACAGTGTGTTACACACCCACCCTCGCTGTATCACTCGGTTATAACACAGTGTGTTACACACTCACCCTCACTGTATCACTCGGTTATAACACAGTGTGTTACACACCTACCCTCACTGTATCACTCGGTTATAACACAGTGTGTTACACACCCACCCTCGCTGTATCACTCGGTTATAACACAGTGTGTTACACACTCACCCTCACTGTATCACTCGGTTATAACACAGTGTGTTACACACCTACCCTCACTGTATCGCTCGGATATAACACAGTGTGTTACACACCCCTCCTCGCTGTATCACTCGGTTATAACACAGTGTGTTACACACCCACCCTCACTGTATCACTCGGTTATAACACAGTGTGTTACACACTCACCCTCACTGTATCACTCGGTTATAACACAGGGTCTCACACACCCACCCTCACTGAATCACTCGGTTATAACACAGTGTGTTACACACCCACCCTCACTGTATCACTCAGTTATAACACAGTGTGTTACACACTCACCCTCACTGTATCGCTCGGTTATAACACAGTGTGTTCCACACCCACCCTCACTGAATCACTCGGTTATAACACAGCGTGTTACACACCCACCCTCGCTGTATCACTCGGTTATAACACAGTGTGTTACACACCCACCCTCACTGTATCACTCGGTTACAACACAGTGTGTGTTGCACACTCACCCTCACTGTATCACACAGTTATAACACAGTGTGTTACACACTCACCCTCACCGTATCACTCGGTTATAACACAAGATGTTACACAACCACCCTCCCTGTATCACTCGGTTATAACACAGTGTGTTACACACCCACCCTCGCTGTATCACTCGGTTATAACACAGTGTGTTACGCACCCACCCTCACTGTATCACTCGGTGAGAACACAGTGTGTTACACACTCACCCTCACCGTATCACTCGGTTTTAACACAGTGTGTTACACACCCACCCTCACTGTATCGCTCGGATATAACACAATGTGTTACACACCCACCCTCACTGTATCACTCGGTTATAACACAGTGTGTTACACACTCACCCTCACCGTATCACTCGGTTATAACAGTGTGTTACACACTCACCCTCACCGTATCACTCAGTTATAACACAGTGTGTCACACACCCACCCTCACTGAATCACTCGGTTATAACACAGTGTGTTACACACCCACCCTCGCTGTATCACTCGGATATAACACAGTGTGTTACACACCAACCCTCCCTGTATCACTCGGTTATAACACAGTGTGTTACACACTCACCCTCACTGTATCACTCGGTTATAACACAGTGTGTCACCCCCCCCTCGCTGTATCACTCGGTTATAACACAGTGTGTTACACACCAACCCTCCCTGTATCACTCGGTTATAACACAGTGTGTTACACACTCACCCTCGCTGTATCACTCGGTTATAACACAGTGTGTTACACACCCACCCTCGCTGTATCACTCGGTTATAACACAGTGTGTTACACACCCATCCTCACTGTATCACTCGGTTATAACACAGTGTGTTCCACACCCACCCTCACTGAATCACTCGGTTATAACACAGTGTGTTACACACCCACCCTCGCTGTATCACTCGGTTATAACACAGTGTGTTACACACTCACCCTCACTGTATCACTCGGTTATAACACAGTGTGTTACACACCTACCCTCACTGTATCACTCGGTTATAACACAGTGTGTTACACACCCACCCTCGCTGTATCACTCGGTTATAACAAAGTGTGTTACACACTCACCCTCACTGTATCACTCGGTTATAACACAGTGTGTTACACACCTACCCTCACTGTATCGCTCGGATATAACACAGTGTGTTACACACCCCTCCTCGCTGTATCACTCGGTTATAACACAGTGTGTTACACACCCACTCTCACTGTATCACTCGGTTATAACACAGTGTGTTACACACTCACCCTCCTGTATCACTCGGTTATAACACAGGGTCTCACACACCCACCCTCACTGAATCACTCGGTTATAACACAGTGTGTTACACACCCACCCTCACTGTATCACTCAGTTATAACACAGTGTGTTACACACTCACCCTCACTGTATCGCTCGGTTATAACACAGTGTGTTCCACACCCACCCTCACTGAATCACTCGGTTATAACACAGCGTGTTACACACCCACCCTCGCTGTATCACTCGGTTATAACACAGTGTTACACACCCACCCTCACCGTATCACTCGGTTATAACACAGTGTGTTACACACCCACCCTCACTGTATCACTCGGTTATAACACAGTGTGTTACACACTCACCCTCACCGTATCACTCGGTTATAACACAGGGTGTTACACACCCACCCTCGCTGTATCACTCGGTTATAACACAGTGTTACACACCCACCCTCACTGTATCACTCGGTTATAACACAGTGTGTTACACACTCACCCTCACCGTATCACTCGGTTATAACACAGTGTGTTACACACTCACCCTCACTGTATCACTCGGTTATAACACACTGTGTTACACACCCACCCTCACTGTATCACACAGTTATAACACAGGGTGTTACACACCCATCCTCACTGTATCGCTCGGTTATAACACAGTGTGTTAGACACCCATCCTCACTCGGTTATAACACAGTGTGTTACACACCCACCCTTCCTGTATCACTCGGTTATAACACAGTGTGTTACACACCCACCGTCCCTGTATCACTCGGTTATAACACAGTGTGTTACACACCCACCCTTCCTGTATCACTCGGTTATAACACAGTGTGTTACACACCCACTCTCGCTGTATCACTCGGTTATAACACAGCGTGTTACACACCCACCCTCACTGTATCACTCGGTTATAACACAGTGTGTTACACACCCACTCGCTGTATCACTCGGTTATAACACAGTGTGTTACACACCCACCCTCACTGTATCGCTCCAATATAACACAGCGTGTTACACACCCACCCTCGCTGTATCACTCGGTTATAACACAGTGTGTTACACACCCACCCTCACTGTATCACTCGGTTATAACAGTGTGTTACACACTCACCCTCACCGTATCACTCGGTTATAACACAGTGTGTCACACACCCACCCTCACTGAATCACTCGGTTATAACACAGTGTGTTACACACCCACCCTCGCTGTATCACTCGGATATAACACAGTGTGTTACACACCAACCCTCCCTGTATCACTCGGTTACAACACAGTGTGTTACACACTCACCCTCACTGTATCACTCGGTTATAACACAGTGTGTCACCCCCCCCCCCTCGCTGTATCACTCGGTTATAACACAGTGTGTTACACACCAACCCTCCCTGTATCACTCGGTTATAACACACTGTGTTACACACCTACCCTCACTGTATCACTCGGTTATAACACAGTGTGTTACACACCCACCCTCGCTGTATCACTCGGTTATAACACAGTGTGTTACACACTCACCCTCACTGTATCACTCGGTTATAACACAGTGTGTTACACACCTACCCTCACTGTATCGCTCGGATATAACACAGTGTGTTACACACCCCCTCCTCGCTGTATCACTCGGTTATAACACACTGTGTTACACACCCACCCTCACTGAATCACTCGGTTATAACACAGTGTGTTACACACCCACCCTCGCTGTATCACTCGGTTATAACACAGTGTGTTACACACTCACCCTCACTGTACCACTCGGTTATAACACAGTGTGTTACACACTCACCCTCACTGTATCACTCGGTTATAACACAGGGTCTCACACACCCACCCTCACTGAATCACTCGGTTATAACACAGTGTGTTACACACCCACCCTCACTGTATCACTCAGTTTTAACACAGTGTGTTACACACTCACCCTCACTGTATCACTCGGTTATAACACAGTGTGTTACACACCCACCCTCACTGCATCACTCGGTTATAACACAGTGTGTGTTGCACACTCACCCTCACTGTATCACACAGTTATAACACAGTGTGTTACACACTCACCCTCACCGTATCACTCGGTTATAACACAGGATGTTACACAACCACCCTCCCTGTATCACTCGGTTATAACACAGTGTGTTACACACCCACCCTCGCTGTATCACTCGGTTATAACACAGTGTGTTACACACCCACCCTCACTGTATCACTCGGTGAGAACACAGTGTGTTACACACTCACCCTCACAGTATCGCTCGGATATAACACAATATGTTACACTCCCACCCTCACTGTATCACTCGGTTATAACACAGTGTGTTACACACTCACCCTCACCGTATCACTCGGTTATAACACAGTGTGTTACACACTCACCCTCACTGTATCACTCGGTTATAACACAGTGTGTTACACACCCACCCTCACTGTATCACTCGGTTATAACACAGTGTGTTACACACTCACCCTCACCGTATCACTCGGTTATAACACAGGGTGTTACACACCCACCCTCGCTGTATCACTCGGTTATAACACAGTGTTACACACCCACCCTCACCGTATCACTCGGTTATAACACAGTGTGTTACACACCCACCCTCACTGTATCACTCGGTTATAACACAGTGTGTTACACACTCACCCTCACCATATCACTCGGTTATAACACAGGGTGTTACACACCCACCCTCGCTGTATCACTCGGTTATAACACAGTGTTACACACCCACCCTCACTGTATCACTCGGTTATAACACAGTGTGTTACACACTCACCCTCACCGTATCACTCGGTTATAACACAGTGTGTTACACACTCACCCTCACTGTATCACTCGGTTATAACACAGTGTGTTACACACCCACCCTCACTGTATCACACAGTTATAACACACGGTGTTACACACCCATCCTCACTGTATCGCTCGGTTATAACACAGTGTGTTAGACACCCATCCTCACTGTATCACTCGGTTATAACACAGTGTGTTACACACCCACCCTTCCTGTATCACTCGGTTATAACACAGTGTGTTACACACCCACCGTTCCTGTATCACTCGGTTATAACACAGTGTGTTACACACCCACCCTTCCTGTATCACTCGGTTATAACACAGTGTGTTACACACCCACTCTCGCTGTATCACTCGGTTATAACACAGCGTGTTACACACCCACCCTCACTGTATCACTCGGTTATAACACAGTGTGTTACACACCCACTCGCTGTATCACTCGGTTATAACACAGTGTGTTACACACCCACCCTCACTGTATCACTCGATTATAACACAGTGTGTTACACACCCACCTTCGCTGTATCACTCGGTTATAACACAGCGTGTTACACACTCACCCTCGCTGTATCGCTCAGTTATAACACAGCGTGTTACACACTCACCCTCGCTGTATCGCACGGTTATAACACAGCGTGTTACACACCCACCCTCGCTGTATCACTCGGTTATAACACAGCGTGTTACACACCCACCCTCCCTGTACCACTCGGTTATAACACAGCGTGTTACACACCCACCCTCGCTGTATCACTCGGTTATAACATAGTGTGTTACACACCCACCCTCGCTGTATCACTCGGTTATATCACAGTGTTACACACCTACCCTCGCTGTATCACTCGGTTATAACACAGTGTGTTACACACCCACCCTCGCTGTATCACTCGGTTATAACACAGTGTGTTACACATCCACCCTCACTGTATCACTCGGTTATAACACAGTGTGTTACACACCCACCCTCGCTGTATCGCTCGGTTATAACACAGTGTGTTCCACACCCACCCTCACTGTATCACTCGGTTATAACACAGTGTGTTACACACCCACTCGCTGTATCACTCGGTTATAACACAGTGTGTTACACACCCACCCTCACTGTATCGCTCCAATATAACACAGCGTGTTACACACCCACCCTCGCTGTATCACTCGGTTATAACACAGTGTGTTACACACCCACCCTCACTGTATCACTCGGTTATAACAGTGTGTTACACACTCACCCTCACCGTATCACTCGGTTATAACACAGTGTGTCACACACCCACCCTCACTGAATCACTCGGTTATAACACAGTGTGTTACACACCCACCCTCGCTGTATCACTCGGATATAACACAGTGTGTTACACACCAACCCTCCCTGTATCACTCGGTTATAACACAGTGTGTTACACACTCACCCTCACTGTATCACTCGGTTATAACACAGTGTGTCACCCCCCCCCTCGCTGTATCACTCGGTTATAACACAGTGTGTTACACACCAACCCTCCCTGTATCACTCGGTTATAACACACTGTGTTACACACCTACCCTCACTGTATCACTCGGTTATAACACAGTGTGTTACACACCCACCCTCGCTGTATCACTCGGTTATAACACAGTGTGTTACACACTCACCCTCACTGTATCACTCGGTTATAACACAGTGTGTTACACACCTACCCTCACTGTATCGCTCGGATATAACACAGTGTGTTACACACCCCCTCCTCGCTGTATCACTCGGTTATAACACACTGTGTTCAACACCCACCCTCACTGAATCACTCGGTTATAACACAGTGTGTTACACACCCACCCTCACTGTATCGCTCGGTTATAACACAGCGTGTTCCACACCCACCCTCACTGTATCGCTCGGTTATAACACAGCGTGTTCCACACCCACCCTCACTGAATCACTCGGTTATAACACAGTGTGTTACACACCCACCCTCACTGAATCACTCGGTTATAATACAGTGTGTTACACACCCACCCTCACTGAATCACTCGGTTACAACACAGTGTGTTACACACTCACCCTCACTGAATCACTCGGTTATAACACAGTGTGTTCCACACCCACCCTCACTGAATCACTCGGTTATAACACAGTGTGTTACACACCCACCCTCAATGTATCGCTCCAATATAACACAGCGTGTTACACACCAACCCTCCCTGTATCGCTCGGTTATAACACAGTGTGTTACACACCCACCCTCGCTGTATCACTCGGTTATAACACAGTGTGTTACACACCCACCCTCACTGTGTCACTCGGTTATAACAGTGTGTTACACACTCACCCTCGCCGTATCACTCGGTTATAACACAGTGTGTCACACACCCACCCCACTGTATCACTCGGTTATAACACAGTATGTTACACACTCACCCTCACTGTATCACTCGGTTATAACACAGTGTGTTACACACCCACCCTCACTGTATCACTCGGTTATAACACAGTGTGTTACACACCCACCCACACTGAATCACTCGGTTATAACACAGTGTGTTACACACCCACCCTCACTGTATCACTCGGTTATAACACAGCGTGTTACACAGCCACCCTCACTGAATCACTCGGTTATAACACAGTGTGTTACATACCCACCCTCACTGTATCACTCGGTTATAACACAGTGTGTTACACACCCACCCTCACTGAATCACTCGGTTATAACACAGTGTGTTCCACACCCACCCTCACTGAATCACTCGGTTATAACACAGTGTGTTACACACCCACCCTCAATGTATCGCTCCAATATAACACAGCGTGTTACACACCCACCCTCGCTGTATCACTCGGTTATAACACAGTGTGTTACACACCCACCCTCACTGTATCACTCGGTTATAACAGTGTGTTACACACTCACCCTCACCGTATCACTCGGTTATAACACAGTGTGTCACACACCCACCCTCACTGAATCACTCGGTTATAACACAGTGTGTTACACACCCACCCTCGCTGTATCACTCGGATATAACACAGTGTGTTACACACCAACCCTCCCTGTATCACTCGGTTATAACACAGTGTGTTACACACTCACCCTCACTGTATCACTCGGTTATAACACAGTGTGTCACCCCCCCCCTCGCTGTATCACTCGGTTATAACACAGTGTGTTACACACCAACCCTCCCTGTATCACTCGGTTATAACACAGTGTGTTACACACTCACCCTCGCTGTATCACTCGGTTATAACACAGTGTGTTACACACCCACCCTCGCTGTATCACTCGGTTATAATACAGTGTGTTACACACCCATCCTCACTGTATCACTCGGTTATAACACAGTGTGTTCCACACCCACCCTCACTGAATCACTCGGTTATAACACAGTGTGTTACACACCCACCCTCGCTGTATCACTCGGTTATAACACAGTGTGTTACACACTCACCCTCACTGTATCACTCGGTTATAACACAGTGTGTTACACACCTACCCTCACGGTATCACTCGGTTATAACACAGTGTGTTACACACCCACCCTCGCTGTATCACTCGGTTATAACACAGTGTGTTACACACTCACCCTCACTGTATCACTCGGTTATAACACAGTGTGTTACACACCTACCCTCACTGTATCGCTCGGATATAACACAGTGTGTTACACACCCCTCCTCGCTGTATCACTCGGTTATAACACAGTGTGTTACACACCCACCCTCACTGTATCACTCGGTTATAACACAGTGTGTTACACACTCACCCTCACTGTATCACTCGGTTATAACACAGGGTCTCACACACCCACCCTCACTGAATCATTCGGTTATAACACAGTGTGTTACACACCCACCCTCACTGTATCACTCAGTTATAACACAGTGTGTTACACACTCACCCTCACTGTATCGCTCGGTTATAACACAGTGTGTTCCACACCCACCCTCACTGAATCACTCGGTTATAACACAACGTGTTACACACCCACCCTCGCTGTATCACTCGGTTATAACACAGTGTGTTACACACCCACCCTCACTGTATCACTCGGTTACAACACAGTGTGTGTTGCACACTCACCCTCACTGTATCACACAGTTATAACACAGTGTGTTACACACTCACCCTCACCGTATCACTCGGTTATAACTCAAGATGTTACACAACCACCCTCCCTGTATCACTCGGTTATAACACAGTGTGTTACACACCCACCCTCGCTGTATCACTCGGTTATAACACAGTGTGTTACACACCCACCCTCACTGTATCACTCGGTGAGAACACAGTGTGTTACACACTCACCCTCACCGTATCACTCGGTTATAACACAGTGTGTTACACACCCACCCTCACTGTATCGCTCGGATATAACACAATGTGTTACACACCCACCCTCACTGTATCACTCGGTTATAACACAGTGTGTTACACACTCACCCTCACCGTATCACTCGGTTATAACACAGTGTGTTACACACTCACCCTCACTGTATCACTCGATTATAACACAGTGTGTTACACACCCACCTTCGCTGTATCACTCGGTTATAACACAGCGTGTTACACACTCACCCTCGCTGTATCGCTCAGTTATAACACAGCGTGTTACACACTCACCCTCGCTGTATCGCACGGTTATAACACAGCGTGTTACACACCCACCCTCGCTGTATCACTCGGTTATAACACAGCGTGTTACACACCCACCCTCCCTGTACCACTCGGTTATAACACAGCGTGTTACACACCCACCCTCGCTGTATCACTCGGTTATAACATAGTGTGTTACACACCCACCCTCGCTGTATCACTCGGTTATAACACAGTGTTACACACCCACCCTCGCTGTATCACTCGGTTATAACACAGTGTGTTACACACCCACCCTCGCTGTATCACTCGGTTATAACACAGTGTGTTACACATCCACCCTCACTGTATCACTCGGTTATAACACAGTGTGTTACACACCCACCCTCGCTGTATCGCTCGGTTATAACACAGTGTGTTCCACACCCACCCTCACTGAATCACTCGGTTATAACACAGTGTGTTACACACCCACCCTCACTGTATCGCTCGGTTATAACACAGCGTGTTCAACACCCACCCTCACTGAATCACTCGGTTATAACACAGTGTGTTACACACCCACCCTCACTGTATCGCTCGGTTATAACACAGCGTGTTCCACACCCACCCTCACTGAATCACTCGGTTATAACACAGTGTGTTACACACCCACCCTCACTGAATCACTCGGTTATAATACAGTGTGTTACACACCCACCCTCACTGAATCACTCGGTTACAACACAGTGTGTTACACACTCACCCTCACTGAATCACTCGGTTATAACACAGTGTGTTCCACACCCACCCTCACTGAATCACTCGGTTATAACACAGTGTGTTACACACCCACCCTCAATGTATCGCTCCAATATAACACAGCGTGTTACACACCAACCCTCCCTGTATCGCTCGGTTATAACACAGTGTGTTACACACCCACCCTCGCTGTATCACTCGGTTATAACACAGTGTGTTACACACCCACCCTCACTGTGTCACTCGGTTATAACAGTGTGTTACACACTCACCCTCGCCGTATCACTCGGTTATAACACAGTGTGTCACACACCCACCCCACTGTATCACTCGGTTATAACACAGTATGTTACACACTCACCCTCACTGTATCACTCGGTTATAACACAGTGTGTTACACACCCACCCTCACTGTATCACTCGGTTATAACACAGTGTGTTACACACCCACCCACACTGAATCACTCGGTTATAACACAGTGTGTTACACACCCACCCTCACTGTATCACTCGGTTATAACACAGCGTGTTACACAGCCACCCTCACTGAATCACTCGGTTATAACACAGTGTGTTACATACCCACCCTCACTGTATCACTCGGTTATAACACAGTGTGTTACACACCCACCCTCACTGAATCACTCAGTTATAACACAGTGTGTTCCACACCCACCCTCACTGAATCACTCGGTTATAACACAGTGTGTTACACACCCACCCTCAATGTATCGCTCCAATATAACACAGCGTGTTACACACCCACCCTCGCTGTATCACTCGGTTATAACACAGTGTGTTACACACCCACCCTCACTGTATCACTCGGTTATAACAGTGTGTTACACACTCACCCTCACCGTATCACTCGGTTATAACACAGTGTGTCACACACCCACCCTCACTGAATCACTCGGTTATAACACAGTGTGTTACACACCCACCCTCGCTGTATCACTCGGATATAACACAGTGTGTTACACACCAACCCTCCCTGTATCACTCGGTTATAACACAGTGTGTTACACACTCACCCTCACTGTATCACTCGGTTATAACACAGTGTGTCACCCCCCCCTCGCTGTATCACTCGGTTATAACACAGTGTGTTACACACCAACCCTCCCTGTATCACTCGGTTATAACACAGTGTGTTACACACTCACCCTCGCTGTATCACTCGGTTATAACACAGTGTGTTACACACCCACCCTCGCTGTATCACTCGGTTATAACACAGTGTGTTACACACCCATCCTCACTGTATCACTCGGTTATAACACAGTGTGTTCCACACCCACCCTCACTGAATCACTCGGTTATAACACAGTGTGTTACACACCCACCCTCGCTGTATCACTCGGTTATAACACAGTGTGTTACACACTCACCCTCACTGTATCACTCGGTTATAACACAGTGTGTTACACACCTACCCTCACGGTATCACTCGGTTATAACACAGTGTGTTACACACCCACCCTCGCTGTATCACTCGGTTATAACACAGTGTGTTACACACTCACCCTCACTGTATCACTCGGTTATAACACAGTGTGTTACACACCTACCCTCACTGTATCGCTCGGATATAACACAGTGTGTTACACACCCCTCCTCGCTGTATCACTCGGTTATAACACAGTGTGTTACACACCCACCCTCACTGTATCACTCGGTTATAACACAGTGTGTTACACACTCACCCTCACTGTATCACTCGGTTATAACACAGGGTCTCACACACCCACCCTCACTGAATCATTCGGTTATAACACAGTGTATTACACACCCACCCTCACTGTATCACTCAGTTATAACACAGTGTGTTACACACTCACCCTCACTGTATCGCTCGGTTATAACACAGTGTGTTCCACACCCACCCTCACTGAATCACTCGGTTATAACACAGCGTGTTACACACCCACCCTCGCTGTATCACTCGGTTATAACACAGTGTGTTACACACCCACCCTCACTGTATCACTCGGTTACAACACAGTGTGTGTTGCACACTCACCCTCACTGTATCACTCGGTTATAACACAGTGTGTTACACACCTACCCTCACTGTATCACTCGGTTATAACACAGTGTGTTACACACCCACCCTCACTGTATCACTCGGTTATAACACAGTGTGTTACACACCCACCCACACTGAATCACTCGGTTATAACACAGTGTGTTACACACCCACCCTCACTGTATCACTCGGTTATAACACAGCGTGTTACACAGCCACCCTCACTGAATCACTCGGTTATAACACAGTGTGTTACATACCCACCCTCACTGTATCACTCGGTTATAACACAGTGTGTTACACACCCACCCTCACTGAATCACTCAGTTATAACACAGTGTGTTCCACACCCACCCTCACTGAATCACTAGGTTATAACACAGTGTGTTACACACCCATCCTCAATGTATCGCTCCAATATAACACAGCGTGTTACACACCCACCCTCGCTGTATCACTCGGTTATAACACAGTGTGTTACACACCCACCCTCACTGTATCACTCGGTTATAACAGTGTGTTACACACTCACCCTCACCGTATCACTCGGTTATAACACAGTGTGTCACACACCCACCCTCACTGAATCACTCGGTTATAACACAGTGTGTTACACACCCACCCTCGCTGTATCACTCGGATATAACACAGTGTGTTACACACCAACCCTCCCTGTATCACTCGGTTATAACACAGTGTGTTACACACTCACCCTCACTGTATCACTCGGTTATAACACAGTGTGTCACCCCCCCCTCGCTGTATCACTCGGTTATAACACAGTGTGTTACACACCAACCCTCCCTGTATCACTCGGTTATAACACAGTGTGTTACACACTCACCCTCGCTGTATCACTCGGTTATAACACAGTGTGTTACACACCCACCCTCGCTGTATCACTCGGTTATAACACAGTGTGTTACACACCCATCCTCACTGTATCACTCGGTTATAACACAGTGTGTTCCACACCCACCCTCACTGAATCACTCGGTTATAACACAGTGCGTTACACACCCACCCTCGCTGTATCACTCGGTTATAACACAGTGTGTTACACACTCACCCTCACTGTATCACTCGGTTATAACACAGTGTGTTACACACCTACCCTCACGGTATCACTCGGTTATAACACAGTGTGTTACACACCCACCCTCGCTGTATCACTCGGTTATAACACAGCGTGTTACACACTCACCCTCACTGTATCACTCGGTTATAACACAGTGTGTTACACACCTACCCTCACTGTATCGCTCGGATATAACACAGTGTGTTACACACCCCTCCTCGCTGTATCACTCGGTTATAACACAGTGTGTTACACACCAACCCTCACTGTATCACTCGGTTATAACACAGTGTGTTACACACTCACCCTCACTGTATCACTCGGTTATAACACAGGGTCTCACACACCCACCCTCACTGAATCATTCGGTTATAACACAGTGTGTTACACACCCACCCTCACTGTATCACTCAGTTATAACACAGTGTGTTACACACTCACCCTCACTGTATCGCTCGGTTATAACACAGTGTGTTCCACACCCACCCTCACTGAATCACTCGGTTATAACACAGCGTGTTACACACCCACCCTCGCTGTATCACTCGGTTATAACACAGTGTGTTACACACCCACCCTCACTGTATCACTCGGTTACAACACAGTGTGTGTTGCACACTCACCCTCACTGTATCACACAGTTATAACACAGTGTGTTACACACTCACCCTCACCGTATCACTCGGTTATAACACAAGATGTTACACAACCACCCTCCCTGTATCACTCGGTTATAACACAGTGTGTTACACACCCACCCTCGCTGTATCACTCGGTTATAACACAGTGTGTTACACACCCACCCTCACTGTATCACTCGGTGAGAACACAGTGTGTTACACACTCACCCTCACCGTATCACTCGGTTATAACACAGTGTGTTACACACCCACCCTCACTGTATCGCTCGGATATAACACAATGTGTTACACACCCACCCTCACTGTATCACTCGGTTATAACACAGTGTGTTACACACTCACCCTCACCGTATCACTCGGTTATAACACAGTGTGTTACACACCCACCCTCACTGTATCACTCGGTTATAACACAATGTGTTACACACCCACCCTCACTGTATCACTCGGTTATAACACAGTGTGTTACACACTCACCCTCACTGTATCACTCGGTTATAACACAGTGTGTTACACACCCACCCTCACTGTATCACTCGGTTATAACACAGTGTGTTACACACTCACCCTCACCGTATCACTCGGTTATAACACAGGGTGTTACACACCCACCCTCGCTGTATCACTCGGTTATAACACAGTGTTACACACCCACCCTCACCGTATCACTCGGTTACAACACAGTGTGTTACACACCCACCCTCACTGTATCACTCGGTTATAACACAGTGTGTTACACACTCACCCTCACCGTATCACTCGGTTATAACACAGGGTGTTACACACCCACCCTCGCTGTATCACTCGGTTATAACACAGTGTTACACACCCACCCTCACTGTATCACTCGGTTATAACACAGTGTGTTACACACTCACCCTCACCGTATCACTCGGTTATAACACAGTGTGTTACACACTCACCCTCACTGTATCACTCGGTTATAACACAGTGTGTTACACACCCACCCTCACTGTATCACACAGTTATAACACAGGGTGTTACACACCCATCCTCACTGTATCGCTCGGTTATAACACAGTGTGTTAGACACCCACCCTCACTGTATCACTCGGTTATAACACAGTGTGTTACACACCCACCCTTCCTGTATCACTCGGTTATAACACAGTGTGTTACACACCCACCGTCCCTGTATCACTCGGTTATAACACAGTGTGTTACATACCCACCCTTCCTGTATCACTCGGTTATAACACAGTGTGTTACACACCCACTCTCGCTGTATCACTCGGTTATAACACAGCGTGTTACACACCCACCCTCACTGTATCACTCGGTTATAACACAGTGTGTTACACACCCACTCGCTGTATCACTCGGTTATAACACAGTGTGTTACACACCCACCCTCACTGTATCGCTCCAATATAACACAGCGTGTTACACACCCACCCTCGCTGTATCACTCGGTTATAACACAGTGTGTTACACACCCACCCTCACTGTATCACTCGGTTATAACAGTGTGTTACACACTCACCCTCACCGTATCACTCGGTTATAACACAGTGTGTCACACACCCACCCTCACTGAATCACTCGGTTATAACACAGTGTGTTACACACCCACCCTCGCTGTATCACTCGGATATAACACAGTGTGTTACACACCAACCCTCCCTGTATCACTCGGTTATAACACAGTGTGTTACACACTCACCCTCACTGTATCACTCGGTTATAACACAGTGTGTCACCCCCCCCTCGCTGTATCACTCGGTTATAACACAGTGTGTTACACACCAACCCTCCCTGTATCACTCGGTTATAACACAGTGTGTTACACACCTACCCTCACTGTATCACTCGGTTATAACTCAGTGTGTTACACACCCACCCTCGCTGTATCACTCGGTTATAACACAGTGTGTTACACACTCACCCTCACTGTATCACTCGGTTATAACACAGTGTGTTACACACCTACCCTCACTGTATCGCTCGGATATAACACAGTGTGTTACACACCCCTCCTCGCTGTATCACACGGTTATAACACAGTGTGTTACACACCCACCCTCACTGAATCACTCGGTTATAACACAGTGTGTTACACACCCACCCTCTCTGTATCACTCGGTTATAACACAGTGTGTTACACACTCACCCTCACTGTACCACTCGGTTATAACACAGTGTGTTACACACTCACCCTCACTGTATCACTCGGTTATAACACAGGGTCTCACACACCCACCCTTACTGAATCACTCGGTTATAACACAGTGTGTTACACACCCACCCTCACTGTATCACTCAGTTATAACACAGTGTGTTACACACTCACCCTCACTGTATCGCTCGGTTATAACACAGTGTGTTCCACACCCACCCTCACTGAATCACTTGGTTATAACACAGCGTGTTACACACCCACCCTCGCTGTATCACTCGGTTATAACACAGTGTGTTACACACCCACCCTCACTGTATCACTCGGTTATAACACAGTGTGTGTTGCACACTCACCCTCACTGTATCACACAGTTATAACACAGTGTGTTACACACTCACCCTCACCGTATCACTCGGTTATAACACAGGATGTTACACAACCACCCTCCCTGTATCACTCGGTTATAACACAGTGTGTTACACACCCACCCTCGCTGTATCACTCGGTTATAACACAGTGTGTTACACACCCACCCTCACTGTATCACTCGGTGAGAACACAGTGTGTTACACACTCACCCTCACCGTATCACTCGGTTATAACACAGTGTGTTACACACCCACCCTCACTGTATCGCTCGGATATAACACAATGTGTTACACACCCACCCTCACTGTATCACTTGGTTATAACACAGTGTGTTACACACTCACCCTCACCGTATCACTCGGTTATAACACAGTTTGTTACACACTCACCCTCACTGTATCACTCGGTTATAACACAGTGTGTTACACACCCACCCTCACTGTATCACTCGGTTATAACACAGTGTGTTACACACTCACCCTCACCGTATCACTCGGTTATAACACAGGGTGTTACACACCCACCCTCGCTGTATCACTCGGTTATAACACAGTGTTACACACCCACCCTCACCGTATCACTCGGTTATAACACAGTGTGTTACACACTCACCCTCACTGTATCACTCGGTTATAACACTGTGTGTTACACACCCACCCTCACTGTATCACTCGGTTACAACACAGTGTGTTACACACTCACCCTCACCGTATCACTCGGTTATAACACAGGGTGTTACACACCCACCCTCGCTGTATCACTCGGTTATAACACAGTGTTACACACCCACCCTCACTGTATCACTCGGTTATAACACAGTGTGTTACACACTCACCCTCACCGTATCACTCGGTTATAACACAGTGTGTTACACACTCACCCTCACTGTATCACTCGGTTATAACACAGTGTGTTACACACCCACCCTCACTGTATCACACAGTTATAACACAGGGTGTTACACACCCATCCTCACTGTATCGCTCGGTTATAACACAGTGTGTTAGACACCCATCCTCACTGTATCACTCGGTTATAACACAGTGTGTTACACCCCCACCCTTCCTGTATCACTCGGTTATAACACAGTGTGTTACACACCCACCGTTCCTGTATCACTCGGTTATAACACAGTGTGTTACACACCCACCCTTCCTGTATCACTCGGTTATAACACAGTGTGTTACACACCCACTCTCGCTGTATCACTCGGTTATAACACAGCGTGTTACACACCCACCCTCACTGTATCACTCGGTTATAACACAGTGTGTTACACACACACTCGCTGTATCACTCGGTTATAACACAGTGTGTTACACACCCACCCTCACTGTATCACTCGATTATAACACAGTGTGTTACACACCCACCTTCGCTGTATCACTCGGTTATAACACAGCGTGTTACACACTCACCCTCGCTGTATCGCTCAGTTATAACACAGCGTGTTACACACTCACCCTCGCTGTATCGCACGGTTATAACACAGCGTGTTACACACCCACCCTCGCTGTATCACTCGGTTATAACACAGCGTGTTACACATCCACCCTCCCTGTACCACTCGGTTATAACACAGCGTGTTACACACCCACCCTCGCTGTATCACTCGGTTATAACATAGTGTGTTACACACCCACCCTCGCTGTATCACTCGGTTATAACACAGTGTTACACACCCACCCTCGCTGTATCACTCGGTTATAACACAGTGTGTTACACACCCACCCTCGCTGTATCACTCGGTTATAACACAGTGTGTTACACATCCACCCTCACTGTATCACTCGGTTATAACACAGTGTGTTACACACCCACCCTCGCTGTATCACTCGGTTATAACACAGTGTGTTACACACCCACCCTCGCTGTATCACACAGTTATAACACAGGGCGTTACACACCCACCCTCGCTGTATCACTCGGTTATAACACAGTGTGTTACACACCCACCCTCGCTGTATCACTCGGTTATAACACAGTGTGTTACACACCCACCCTCGCTGTATCACTCGGTTATAACACAGTGTGTTACACACCCACCCTCGCTGTATCACTCGGTTATAACACAGCGTGTTACACACCCACCCTCACTGTATCACTCGGTTATAACACAGTGTGTTACACACCAACCCTCCCTGTATCACTCGGTTATAACACAGTGTGTTACACACTCACCCTCACTGTATCACTCGGTTATAACACAGTGTGTCACCCCCCCCTCGCTGTATCACTCGGTTATAACACAGTGTGTTACACACCAACCCTCCCTGTATCACTCGGTTATAACACAGTGTGTTACACACCTACCCTCACTGTATCACTCGGTTATAACACAGTGTGTTACACACCCACCCTCGCTGTATCACTCGGTTATAACACAGTGTGTTACTCACTCACCCTCACTGTATCACTCGGTTATAACACAGTGTGTTACACACCTACCCTCACTGTATCGCTCGGATATAACACAGTGTGTTACACACCCCTCCTCGCTGTATCACTCGGTTATAACACAGTGTGTTACACACCCACCCTCACTGAATCACTCGGTTATAACACAGTGTGTTACACACCCACCCTCGCTGTATCACTCGGTTATAACACAGTGTGTTACACACTCACCCTCACTGTACCACTCGGTTATAACACAGTGTGTTACACACTCACCCTCACTGTATCACTCGGTTATAACACAGGGTCTCACACACCCACCCTCACTGAATCACTCGGTTATAACACAGTGTGTTACACACCCACCCTCACTGTATCACTCAGTTATAACACAGTGTGTTACACACTCACCCTCACTGTATCGCTCGGTTATAACACAGTGTGTTCCACACCCACCCTCACTGAATCACTCGGTTATAACACAGCGTGTTACACACCCACCCTCGCTGTATCACTCGGTTATAACACAATGTGTTACACACCCACCCTCACTGTATCACTCGGTTATAACACAGTGTGTGTTGCACACTCACCCTCACTGTATCACACAGTTATAACACAGTGTGTTACACACTCACCCTCACCGTATCACTCGGTTATAACACAGGATGTTACACAACCACCCTCCCTGTATCACTCGGTTATAACACAGTGTGTTACACACCCACCCTCGCTGTATCACTCGGTTATAACACAGTGTGTTACACACCCACCCTCACTGTATCACTCGGTGAGAACACAGTGTGTTACACACTCACCCTCACCGTATCACTCGGTTATAACACAGTGTGTTACACACCCACCCTCACTGTATCGCTCGGATATAACACAATGTGTTACACACCCACCCTCACTGTATCACTCGGTTATAACACAGTGTGTTACACACTCACCCTCACCGTATCACTCGGTTATAACACAGTGTGTTACACACTCACCCTCACTGTATCACTCGGTTATAACACAGTGTGTTACACACCCACCCTCACTGTATCACTCGGTTTTTACACAGGTGTTACACACCCACCCTCGCTGTATCACTCGGTTAAAACACAGTGTGTTACACACCCACCCTCGCTGTATCACACAGTTATAACACAGGGTGTTACACACCCACCCTCGCTGTATCACTCGGTTATAACACAGTGTGTTACCCACCTACCCTCACGGTATCATTTGGCAAAAACAGTGTTACACACCCACACTCACTGTAACACTCGGTTTTAACACAGTGTGTTACACACCCACCCTCACTGTATCGCTCGGATATAACACAGTGTGTTACACACCCACCCTCACTGTATCACTCGGTTATAACACAGTGTGTTCCACACCCACCCTCACTGTATCGCTCGGATATAACACAGTGTGTTACACACCCACCCTCACTGTATCACTCGGTTATAACACAGTGTGTTACACACCCACCCTCGCTGTTTCACTCGGTTATAACACAGTGTGTTACGCACCCATCCTCGCTGTATCACTGGGTCATAACACAGTGTGTTACACACCTACCCTCACTGTATCATTTGGCTATAACAGTGTGTTACACACTCACCCTCACTGTATCACTCGGTTATAACACAGTGTGTTACACACTCACCCTCACTGTATCGCTCGCTTATAACACAGTGTGTTACACACCCACCCTCACTGTATCACTCGGTTATAACACAGTGTGTTACACACCCACCCTCACTGTATCACTCAATTATAACACCGTGTGTTACACACCCACCCTCACTGTATCACTCGGTTATAACACAGTGTGTTACACAATCACCCTCACTGTATCACTCGGTTATAACACAGTGTGTTACACACCCACCCTCACTGTATCACTCAATTATAACACCGTGTGTTACACACCCACCCTCGCTGTATCACTCGGTTATAACACAGTGTGTTACACACTCACCCTCACTGTATCACTCGGTTATAACACAGTGTGTTACACACCCACCCTCACTGTATCACTCGGTTATAACACAGTGTGTTACACACCCACCCTCACTGTATCACTCGGTTATAACACAGTGTGTTACACACCCACCCTCACTGTATCACTCGGTTATAACACAGTGTGTTACACACTCACCCTCACTGTATCGCTCGGTTATAACACAGTGTGTTACACACCCACCCTCGCTGTGTCACTCGGTAATAACACAGTGTGTTACACACCCACCCTCGCTGGATCACTCGGTTATAACAAAGTTTGTTACACACTCACCCTCACTGTATCACTCAGTTATAACAGTGTGTTACACACCCGCCCTCATTGTATCACTCGGTTATAACAGTGTGTTACACACCCACACTCACTGAATCACTCGGTTATAACACAGTGTGTTACACACCCACCCTCACTGTATCACTCAGTTAGAACAGTGTGTTACACACCCACCCTCACTGTATCACTCGGTTATAACACAGTGTGTTACACACCCACCCTCGCTGTATCACTCGGTTATAACACAGTGTGTTACACACCCACCCTCACTGTATCACTCGGTTACAACACAGTGTGTTACACACCTGCCCTCCCTGTGTCACTCGGTTATAACACAGTGTGTTACACACCCACCCTCGCTGTATCACTCGGTTATAACACAGTGTGTTCCACACCCACCCTCGCTGTATCACTCGGTTATGACACAGTGTGTTACACATCCCCCCCTCCCTGTATCACTCGGTTATAACACAGTGTGTTACACACCCATCCTCGCTGTATCACTCGGTTATAACACAGTGTGTTACACATCCCCCCCTCCCTGTATCACTCTGTTATAACACAGCGTGTTACTCACCCATCCTCCCTGTATCACTCGGTTATAACACAGTGTGTTACACACCTACCCTCACTGTATCATTTGGCTATAACAGTGTGTTACACACTCACCCTCTCTGTATCACTCGGTTATAACACAGTGTTTTACACACCCACCCTCGCTGTATCACTCGGTTATAGCACAGTGTGTTACACACCCATCCTCGCTGTATCACTCGGTTATAACACAGTGTGTTACACACCTACCCTCAGTGTATCATTTGGCTATAACAGTGTGTTACACACTCACCCTCACTGTATCACTCGGTTATAACACAGTGTGTTACACACCCACCCTCGCTGTATCACTTGGTTATAACACAGTGTGTTACACACCCACCCTCACTGAATCACTCGGTTATAACACAGTGTGTTACACACCCACCCTCGCTGTATCACTCGGTTATAACACAGTGTGTTACACACTCACCCTCACTGTATCACTCGGTTATAACACAGTGTGTTACACACCCACCCTCACTGTATCACTCGGTTATAACAGTGTGTTACACACCCACCCTGACTGTATCACTCGGTTATAACACAGTGTGTTACACACCCACCCTCACTGAATCACTCGGTTATAACACAGTGTGTTACACACCCTCGCTGTATCGCTCGGTTATAACACAGTGTGTTACACACTCACCCTCACTGTATCACTCGGTTATAACACAGTGCGTTACACACCCACCCTCACTGTATCACTCGGTTACAACACAGTGTGTTACACACCCACCTTCACTGTATCACTCGGTTATAACACAGTGTGTTACACAACCACCCTCACTGTATCACTCGGTTATAACACAGTGTGTTACACACCCACCCCACTGTATCACTCGGTTATAACACAGTATGTTACACACCCACCCTCGCTGTATCACTCGGTTATAACACAGTGTGTTACACACCCACCCTCGCTGTATCACTCGGTTATAACACAGTATGTTACACACCCACCCTCACTGTATCGCTCGGATATAACACAGTGTGTTACACACCCACCCTCACTGTATCACTCGGTTATAACACAGTGTGTTCCACACCCACCCTCGCTGTATCACTCGGTTATAACACAGTGTGTTCCACACCCACCCTCACTGTATCACTCGGTTATAACACAGTGTGTTCCACACCCACCCTCGCTGTATCACTCGGTTATAACACAGTGTGTTCCACACCCACCCTCGCTGTATCACTCGGTTATAACACAGTGTGTTCCACACCCACCCTCGCTGTATCACTCGGTTATAACACAGTGTGTTCCACACCCACCCTCGCTGTATCGCTCGGTTATAACACAGTGTGTTCCACACCCACCCTCGCTGTATCGCTCGGTTATAACACAGTGTGTTCCACACCCACCCTCGCTGTATCGCTCGGTTATAACACAGTGTGTTCCACACCCACCCTCGCTGTATCGCTCGGTTATAACACAGTGTGTTCCACACCCACCCTCGCTGTATCGCTCGGTTATAACACAGTGTGTTCCACACCCACCCTCGCTGTATCGCTCGGTTATAACACAGTGTGTTCCACACCCACCCTCGCTGTATCGCTCGGTTATAACACAGTGTGTTCCACACCCACCCTCGCTGTATCGCTCGGTTATAACACAGTGTGTTCCACACCCACCCTCGCTGTATCGCTCGGTTATAACACAGTGTGTTCCACACCCACCCTCGCTGTATCGCTCGGTTATAACACAGTGTGTTCCACACCCACCCTCGCTGTATCGCTCGGTTATAACACAGTGTGTTCCACACCCACCCTCGCTGTATCGCTCGGTTATAACACAGTGTGTTCCACACCCACCCTCGCTGTATCGCTCGGTTATAACACAGTGTGTTCCACACCCACCCTCGCTGTATCGCTCGGTTATAACACAGTGTGTTCCACACCCACCCTCGCTGTATCGCTCGGTTATAACACAGTGTGTTCCACACCCACCCTCGCTGTATCGCTCGGTTATAACACAGTGTGTTCCACACCCACCCTCGCTGTATCGCTCGGTTATAACACAGTGTGTTCCACACCCACCCTCGCTGTATCGCTCGGTTATAACACAGTGTGTTCCACACCCACCCTCGCTGTATCGCTCGGTTATAACACAGTGTGTTCCACACCCACCCTCGCTGTATCGCTCGGTTATAACACAGTGTGTTCCACACCCACCCTCGCTGTATCGCTCGGTTATAACACAGTGTGTTCCACACCCACCCTCGCTGTATCGCTCGGTTATAACACAGTGTGTTCCACACCCACCCTCGCTGTATCGCTCGGTTATAACACAGTGTGTTCCACACCCACCCTCGCTGTATCGCTCGGTTATAACACCGTGTGTTACACACCCACCCTCGCTGTATCGCTCGGTTATAACACCGTGTGTTACACACCCACCCTCGCTGTATCGCTCGGTTATAACACGGTGTGTTACACACCCACCCTCGCTGTATCGCTCGGTTATAACACGGTGTGTTACACACTCACCCTCGCTGTATCGCTCGGTTATAACACGGTGTGTTACACACCCACCCTCGCTGTATCGCTCGGTTATAACACGGTGTGTTACACACCCACCCTCGCTGTATCACTCGGTTATAACACAGTGTGTTACACACCCACCCTCGCTGTATCACTCGGTTATAACACGGGGTGTTACACACCCACCTTCACTGTATCACTCAGTTATAACACCATCTCTTTTCCACCCTCACATCATTGTATCATTTTCAATTGACCGTGCATTTGGGTTCCACATGGACCTTGTAACCTATCCTGAACCTGTCAGTGTGGGCAGATTGAGGGATTGACTGCCACTCTCCCTCCCTCCTCTCTTTGTGTGCCTTTAGCACCACACGTGCCCCTGACCTTGGATCCTTCTGATGATTCCAGATGGGTGCCTGCTGATTGTAGTGTTATAGACATACAAGAAACGAAGGTGATGTGATAAGGAATAGAAGTGATGCCGAGATGAGATTGAATGGATGGAAATTATTGTGCTTTATTGCTGGTGTACAATATTGATCGCACAATTTGCCATGCAAACGTTGTGTGCTATTATTTTGGAGCAAATTAATGCTAATCCATTGCATCTTGGGTTATTGTGGCGGGCACCACTCACCTAAAACGACATTTTAACTGGTCCTTTGTGAGTCAGTCAGAGACTGGCCATTCTGTGGTGAGTGACTCACCTTCTGACTCCCCATGTTCTTCCATCACCTCAAGTCAACGACACTAGTGCAATCCTCTCCATTCCCCGGATGAGTGCTGCTTGAACATCACTCCAGAAACTTGGCACAATTCGGGACAAATTAGCCCGCTTGACCACCATGGTCATTCAGCCCCTTCACGGCCCGGTACACGGCGGCAGTGTGTACCAGCTGCACCATTCACTGCAGTAACTTGCAGGGTCTGACTCAACAGCACCTTCCGAAACTACAATCTCCACAGTGGAGGGGGACAAAGGTCACAGTCTCCTGGGAACACCATTACCTCCTCCAAGTTCTCCTCTAAGCCATCCATCATTGATCTCCCCACCTAGCAGCACTGTGCAATCACCACATGGACTGCAGCAGGTCAAGAAGTTTCACCTCTAGTGGGATGGGTAATAGATGCTGATCTTGCCAAGAATACCCTTTCCCCAGGAATATTTTACTTTTTGAACAAAGAGGTCATCTTTGCCAATTTAACAGTCTGAGTAATGTCCAGGTTACACACATCTTAACAGCTCTCCTACTGTGGGTGATTTAGGGGAGATGGTGGTTCAGTAGTAATGTCACTAGACTAGCAATTCAGACGCCTTGGCTGATGGTCTGGGGACACGGATTCAAATCCCACCATGGAATTAAGTTTCAATTAATAAAATCTGGAATTGAAGGCTAGTGTCAGTAGCGGTGACCAGAAAACTATCATCCATTTTTGTAAAACCCCACATGATTCGCTTAATGTCCATTAGGGAATGAAATCTGCCATCCTTACCCGGTCCGGCCTACATGTGACTTCAAAGCAACGTAGCCGATTCTTAACTGCCACTTAATTCATGGGCAATTAGGGACGGGCAACAAATGCTGGCCTTGCTAACAACGCCATCATCCCATGAAAGAATAAAGGAAAAATATACCTTTTTGCGATAAGCAAGTTGCACCAGGCCTTGGAAATGCATTACTCTGCAGCCAAACTGAAGTGGAGTCCCTCTCAGGATAGACAAGCAACTTGACAGTATATAATACCTTGACAATTGTAAATGTCCCAAGGTGCTTTCACAGGAGTCTATGCTGACAAGAACTGACACCGCGCCAAGGAAGGATTTAATTGGACTGCCGAGCAAATGCTTCATCCAAGAGGTAGGGCCTCAAATTCGAGGCAAGACCCATGTGATATTACGAGAATCTGCTTGCTGCACACAACACCCAGGCATCGAAACAGTCCGTGAAACACAGTGCCCCTCAGTTTATCAGGTTTGAGGGGAGTGGAAGCAGGAAGAAATGCAGAAATAGAATACACACACAGATGCTACCAGGCTGATGGAGCATTTCTCTTTTGGAAAGGGAGGAGTGTGTTAGATATCATAGAATTTACAGTGCAGAAGGAGGACATTCGGCCCATCGAGTCTGCACCGGCTCTTGGAAAGAGCACCTTACCCAAGGTCAACATCTCCACCCCATCCCCATAACCCAGTAACCCCACCCAACACTAAGGGCAATTTTGGACACTAAGGGCAATTTAGCATGGCCAATCCACCTAACCTGCACATCCTTGGACTGTGGGAGGAAACCGGAGCACCCGGAGGAAACCCACGCACACACGGGGAGGATGTGCAGACTCCGCACAGACAGTGACCCAAGCCCGGAATCGAACCTGGGACCCTGGAGCTGTGAAGCAATTGTGCTAACCACAATGCTACCGTGCTGCCCCAAATGAAATGTAAGAGTGTGTCACGGGAAAGGAGGGACAGTAGCCAACAAAGAGTTCACACCCAGTTTGGTTGAAACGAAAACCTACTTTATTTCACAGCAAACTATTATGCCATAGTCCCAGATGATCATCACCTCCTGGCGGTGATTTAACCTGAGGATCACCACACTTCAGGCAAGGTTGAGAAGGCGGGACCTTGATTAATAACTTCAGCCGGTAGAGGAACTGAACCCACGCTGCTGGCCTCGCTCTGCATCACGAACCAGCTGTCCAACAAATGAGCTAAACCAGCCCCCAGCTATTATGGGCAGATCACCTGTGGACGTGAAAGAGACTCCAGGATGGTATGTTGCCTCCCTGGTGCCAGGGTCCAGGATGTCTCCGAACGGGTAGAGGGAATCCTGAAGGGGGAGGGCAAACAGGCAGAGGTCGTTGTACATATTGGTACTAACGACATAGGCAGGAAGGGGCATGAGGTCCTGCAGCAGGAGTTCAGGGAGCGAGGCAGAAAGTTAAAAGACAGGACCTCGAGGGTTGTAATCTCGGGATTACTCCCTGTGCCACGTGCCAGTGAGGCTAGAAATAGGAAGATAGAGCAGACAAACACGTGGCTAAACAGCTGGTGTAGGAGGGAGGGTTTCCGTTATCTGGACCACTGGGAGCTCTTCCGGGGCAGGTGTGACCTGTATAAGATGGACGGGTTGCATCTAAACCGGAGAGGCATAAATATCCTGGCCGCGAGGTTTGCTAGTGTCACACGGGAGGGTTTAAACTAGTATGGCAGGGGGGTGGGCACGGGAGCAATAGGTCAGAAGGTGAGAGCATTGAGGGAGAACTAGGGAATAGGGACAGTGTGGCTCTGAGGCAGAGCAGACGGGGAGAAGTTGCTGAACACAGCGGGTCTGGTGGCCTGAAGTGCATATGTTTTAATGCAAGGAGCATTAGGGGTAAGGCAGATGAACTTAGAGCTTGGATTAGTACTTGGAACTATGATGTTGTTGCCATTACAGAGACCTGGTTGAGGGAAGGGAAGGATTGGCAGCTAAACGTTCCAGGATTTAGATGTTTCAGGCGGGATAGAGGGGGATGTAAAAGGGGAGGCGGAGTTGCGCTACTTGTTCGGGAGAATATCACAGCTATACTGCGAGAGGACACCTCCGAGGGCAGTGAGGCTATATGGGTAGAAATCAGGAATAAGAAGGGTGCAGTCACAATGTTGGGGGTATACTACAGGCCTCCCAACAGCCAGCGGGAGATGGAGGAGCAGATAGGTAGACAGATTTTGGAAAAGAGTAAAAACAACAGGGTTGTGGTGATGGGAGACTTCAACTTCCCCAATATTGACTGGGACTCACTTAGTGCCAGGGGCTTAGACGGGGCGGAGTTTGTAAGGAGCATCCAGGAGGGCTTCTTAAAACAATATGTAAACAGTCCAACTAGGGAAGGGGCGGTACTGGACCTGGTATTGGGGAATGAGCCCGGCCAGGTGGTAGATGTTTCAGTAGGGGAGCATTTCGGTAACAGTGACCACAATTCAGTAAGTTTTAAAGTACTGGTGGACAAGGATAAGAGTGGTCCGAGGATGAATGTGCTAAATTGGGGGAAGGCTAATTATAACAAATATCAGGCGGGAACTGAAGAACATAGATTGGGGGCGGATGTTTGAGGGCAAATCAACATCTGACATGTGGGAGGCTTTCAAGTGTCAGTTGAAAGGAATACAGGACAGGCATGTTCCTGTGAGGAAGAAAGATAAATACGGCAATTTTCGGGAACCTTGGATGACGAGTGATATTGTAGGCCTCGTCAAAAAGAAAAAGGAGGCATATGTCAGGGCTAAAAGGCTGGGAACAGACGAAGCCTGTGTGACATATAAGGAAAGTAGGAAGGAACTTAAGCAAGGAGTCAGGAGGGCTAGAAGGGGTCATGAAAAGTCATTGGCAAATAGGGTTAAGGAAAATCCCAAGGCTTTTTACACGTACATAAAAAGCAAGAGGGTAGCCAGGGAAAGGGTTGGCCCACTGAAGGATAGGCAAGGGAATCTATGTGTGGAGCCAGAGGAAATGGGCGAGGTACTAAATGAATACTTTGCATCAGTATTCACCAAAGAGAAGGAATTGGTAGATGTTGAGTCTGGAGAAGGGGGTGTAGATAGCCTGGGTCACATTGTGATCCAAAAAGACGAGGTGTTGGGTGTCTTAAAAAATATTAAGGTAGATAAGTCCCCAGGGCCGGATGGGATCTACCCCAGAATACTGAAGGAGGCTGGAGAGGAAATTGCTGAGGCCTTGACAGAAATCTTTGGATCCTCGCTGTCTTCAGGGGATGTCCCGGAGGACTGGAGAATAGCCAATGTTGTTCCTCTGTTTAAGAAGGGTAGCAAGGATAATCCCGGGAAGTACAGGCCGGTGAGCCTTACTTCAGTGGTAGGGAAATTACTGGAGAGAATTCTTCGAGACAGGATCTACTCCCATTTGGAAGCAAATGGACGTATTAGTGAGAGGCAGCACGGTTTTGTGAAGGGGAGGTCGTGTCTCACTAACTTGATAGAGTTTTTCGAGGAGGTCACTAAGATGATTGATGCAGGTAGGGCAGTAGATGTTGTCTATATGGACTTCAGTAAGGCCTTTGACAAGGTCCCTCATGGTAGGCTAGTACAAAAGGTGAAGTCACACGGGATCAGGGGTGAACTGGCAAGGTGGATACAGAACTGGCTAGGCCATAGAAGGCAGAGGGTAGCAATGGAGGGATGCTTTTCTCATTGGAGGGCTGTGACCAGTGGTGTTCCACAGGGATCAGTGCTGGGACCTTTGCTCTTTGTAGTATATATAAATGATTTGGAGGAAAATGTAACTGGTCTGATTAGTAAGTTTGCAGACGACACAGGGTAACCGAAAGGAAACATAGAAGTGCGATAGTTGGAAAACGGAGGTGTGCGACAGAAGGAGGCTTGAGAGAGCAAAACAGGAATGAGACAGACAGAAAAACAAAATGAGAGCAGCAAAACAGGAATGAGACAGACAGAAAAACGAAATGAGAGCAGAGTGGCAGACAGGAATAAAGGGAATGTGCCAAACAGGAAAGGAGGAGTGTGAAGATGGGAGAGAAAATGGAAAGGGGAAGAGTCAGAACGATGTGACAGGGCGCAGTGTGACAGATTGTAAAAGAGCAGAAAGATTGACTGTGACAGGCAGAAAAGGGAGGAGTGTGCCGACAGGAAAGGAAGGAGTGCATAGTGGTGTTATCGCTGGACTCGTAGTCCAGAGACCCAGGGTAGTTCTCTGGGAACCCAGGTTTGAATTCCAACACAGCATATCATGGAGTCTGATTTTTTTTTAAACTGGAATTAAAAGTCTGATGACCGTGAAACCATTGTTGATCGCTGTAAAAAAAAACATCTGGTTCACTAATGTCCTTTAGGGAAGGAAATCTGCCACCCTTACCTGCTCTGGCCTACAGCAATGTGGTTGACTCTTCACTGCCCTCTGAAATGCTCTAGAAAGCTACTCAGTTGTACCAAACTGCTAAAATATCTCAACAGAATTAAACTGGATGGACCATCCTGCTTCAACCCAGGCACCGGTAATAACAGTGGTAAACCCAGCCCCGTTTTGTGCCAAAGTTTAAAGAGCTGTCTCACAGACTAGTCAAGCAACAGCCTGACATAGTCATACTCACAGAATCATACCTCACAATGTCCCAGACACCATCGTCACCATTCCTGTGTATGCCCTGTCTCACAGGCAGGACAGACCCAGCAGAGGAGGTGGCGGCACAGTCGTGAGGGAGTTGCCCTGGGAGTCATCACCATCGGCTCTGGATCCTATGACATCAGGTCAAACATGGGCCAGGAAACCTCCTACTGATTACCATGTACCATCACCATCAGCTGATGAATCAGAGCTCCACTTAGAGGAAGCACTGAGGGAGGAAAGGATGTAGAATGTACTCTGGGTGGGAGACTTTAATGTCCATCATCAAGAGTATCTCAGTAGCACCACTACTGACCAAGCTAGTTGAGTCCAAAATGACGCATCTGGGGCTGCGGCGGATGGTGAAGGAACCAACAAGAAGGAAAGACATACTTGACCTCATCCTCCCCAACCTGCCTGCCGCAGATGCATTTGTCCATGACAGTATCAGTAGGAGTGACCACTGCACAATCCTTGTGGAGACAAAGTCCCATCTTCATATTGAGGATATCCTCCATTGTGTTGTGTGGCACAACCACCATGCTAAATGGGATAGACTTCGAACAGTAATCCAACAATTAACGGATCAGATCTAAGTCCTGCCACATTCAGCTGTGAATGATGGTGGACAATTAAACAACTCACTGGAGGAGGAGGCTCCACAAATATCCCCATCCTCAATGATCCAAAACATCTGTGCAAAAGAGAAGGCTGAAGCATGCGCAATAATCCTCGGCTAAGTGAATGATCCACCTCAGTCTGACCTGAGGTCCCCAGCATCAGAGTTCCAGCTTTCAACCAATTCGATTCACTCCACATGATATCATTAAACAGCTGACAGCATTGGATACTGCAGAGGCTATGGGCCCTGATAATATCCCGGCAATACTACTTGTGCTCCACAACTTGCCACGCCCCTAGACAAGCTGTTCCAGTACAGATACAACACTAGCATCTACCCGAAATGTAGAAAATTGCCCAGGTGGGGTCAGAATGACTGCCCTTTACATCAAGGCTGTATTTGACCAACTTTCTGCTAGTTGGAGTCATACCTGGCACAAAGGAAGATGGCTGTGGTGGTTGGATGTCAATCATCTCAGCTCCAGGACATCATTGCAGGAGTTCCTCAGGGTAGTGTCCGAGACCCAACTATCTTCAGCTGCTTCATCAATGATCTTCCTTCCATTATACCAACCCTCCTGCCAATGGAGTGAGTCTTCTAACTTCTGGTCTCTTCTGACCCCTTAAGGTCTGGTTGACGCTGGACCTCCCTTCCACTCTGACCTCTCCCTGAAACCCCAAATGCCACTTTCCAACAACGCCCAATCCCCCGCGCTACCTCTGACTTGTGACCACCAAAACTCACCTCACTGTCCAGTTCGAGAACATTGGCACTTCCCCTTTTCGCCACTGGATTGGATTTGTTTAATTGACACGTGTACCGAGGTACAGTGAAAAGAGTTGGGCTGCGTATAATACACGTAGATCATTCCATACATGATAAAAAACATAGGAAATACATAAATATACAATGTAAATACATAGACACAGGCATCAGGTGAGGTATACAGGAGTGCAGTACTACTTAGTAGAGAAGAGGTGTGAAGAGATCAGTACAGTCCACAAGAGGGTCATTCAGGAATCTGGTAACAGTGGGGAAGAAGCGATTTTTGAATCTGTTAGTGCGTGTTCTCAGACTCTTGTATCTCCTGCCCGATGGAAGAAGTTAGAAGAGTGAATAGCCTGGGTGGGAGGGGTCTTTGATTATACTGCCCGCTTTCCCAAGGCAGCGGGAGGTGTAGACAGAATCAATGGATGGGAGGCGGGTTCGCGTGATGGACTGGGCTGTGTTCACGACGCTGTAGTTTCTTAGTCTTGGGCCGAGCAGGATGCTTTCTATGGGGCATCAGTCAATGTGGACATGCCAAATTTACTTAGTTGCCTGAGGAAGTATAGGCGCTGTTGTGCTTTCTTGGTGGTAGCGTCGACATGGGTGGGCCAGGACAGATTGTTGGTGATGTGCTCGTCTAGGAATTTGAAGCTGTCAACCATCTCCACCTCGGCCCCGTTGATGCAGACAGGGGTGTGTACAATACTTTGCTTCCTGAAGTCAATGACCAGCTCCTTAGTTTAGCTGACATTGAGGGAGAGATTGTTGTCGCTGTACCACTCCACTAGGTTCTCTAACTCCCTCCTGTATTCTGATTCGTCGCTGTTTGAGATCTGACCCACTACAGTGATGACATCAGAAAACTTGTGGATGCAGCTCCCGTCGCTGCAGGGACTAGAGAGCTGCCGGCCAATCACATTGGAGCTGGCAGCTGAGGTGGAACTTCCTCACAAGTGAGGGGATGCAAGTCCTCCCTGCAGCCCATCGCCGCGTGTTCATGTGCGAAACGGCAGCGAGGCAGGTGGTATGGCCGGGGATGCGTTTCCCGTCGGCTCTTCGGATGGCGGGAACCGGAAACGCCACAATATCGGAAATACCTGGGTCCAGGTCTGTTGCAAAAAAGTCCGGAACTTTCTTTGTGTCCGCATGTTGTCTGTTGCAAGGAGTGGTTATCATAATATAAGAACACTATCACAACAGGTGACCAAAAGTTTGATTAAAGAGATTTGTTTTAAGTGAGCAAAGTTAAAGGAGAGGTGAAGAGGGGGGGGGGGGTAAGTTCTTAAAACTGAATTGTTAGCATTCCACTAGAGTAGTTTTACATAAGTTATTTTATTAAGGATTGAGATGAATTATAGGACTGAGTAATCATTATTAACCATTAAAGATGTATTTTTAGAACATAGCAGTAATAAGTAATCAAACGGGATTTAGGATAGCTAACTTGACCAAAAGGACATTACTTCTGACATCTTGGCCTGGATTCTCCGCTACCCGGCCGGGCGGAGGGTCCCAGCGGGATGGAGTGGCGGGAACCACTCCGGCATCGGGCCGCCCCCAAGGTGCGGACTTCTCCGCACCTGTAGGGGTCAAGCCCTCACCTTGAGCGTCGGAGTGGTTGGCATGCCGCCTGCCGCCAAGGAAGGCCTTTGGCGCCACGCCAGCCAGGGCCGAAGGGACTCCGCCAGCCGGCGGACGTCTGTGCATGCGTGGGAGCGTCAGCGGCTGCTGACGTCATCCCCGCGCATGCGCAGGGGAAGGTGGTCACTTCCACATCGGCCATCGCGGAGGCAATGGTCGAGTCGGAAGGAAAAGAGTGCCCCCACGGCACAGGCCCGCCCACGGATCGGTGGGCCCCGATCGCGGGCCAGGCCACCATGGGGGCACCCCCAGGACCAGATCACCCCACGTCCCTCCCCACCAGGAGCCCGGAGCCCACCCGCGCTGCCAGTCCCGCCAGTAAGGTAGGTGGTTTGATTCAAGCCAGCAGGACTGGCATGACAGCAGCGGGACTTCGGCCCATCGCGGGCCGGAGAATCGCCGGGGGGGGGGGGGGGCACCGGCGGCGCGATTCCCGTCCCCGCCGGATTTTCAGTGCCAGAGAATTTGGCGGCCGGCGGGGGCGGGATTCACGCCACCCCCCGGCGATTCTTCGACCCGGCGGGGGGGTCGGAGAATTCCGCCCCTTGTCTTTGTGAAACAATGCAGGGTGCTGATTCTGTTGTTCTGTTTCTCACAAACAATCAGCAAGGCTGCTGGGATTGTACGCAGCTGTCAGGATGAGGTGCAATCATGTGTTGCTTGCGATTCTATTGGGTGAAGTTTGGATAAGTTTTAAAATAGCAGCTTCAGGGATTGGATCGCATCCAACTGGGGTGGGCTATTGATTTTTGAACGTTGTATAAGTAATCTTGTCCAGGTTGTGGTGTTTGCTCCTCTCTGTACTGAGCTGAGCTACAGGGAATAACCCCACGTGGAAGCTGACTCAATACACAGGTCTTGAAACCGCTCCTACAACAAGAGGCATGGAGATGGAGAGGTTAGGCAAGGAATTCCAGAGTCATCAGTGCTGGGGAAACGCAAATAAGGGAAGCATAAGAGGCCAGAAATTGGAGGAAGGCACAGATGTTGAAAGATTGGAGTGTTGGTCAAGGTTACCATTCTATCATGGTGCTGGTTCTTGGTAGCTGTAGGGATAGGGTGGAGAGGTGGGGGAGGAGAGTATGGGAGTGAAATTGAGGGCTTGAGGCAGATGTAGAGACACAGGTTATTGAATACAACTCTTGTCTGTGGTATCTGGTAGAGTCGCTACGGATGCTGGTCAATTTACATATTTCTCCAGTGGTAAATCAACAGTGAGAGACAGCAGACATTTAGGGAGAGGTTCAAGTGGTCAAATCCAGGCATCTGACAGAAAACGTAGGGCACATACTTTCCAATATCACTCACTCTGAAGGGGAGCCCGAATTGGCATTGCTGTAACCTGCCGACAAGAACAATTCACTTTCATTCAGGTCTCGGCATCACCCCAACATTGAGTGAAATCCTTTTAAACAGCACTGCAGTCACAATGCACAACACAGATCTTTGAAACTGGCTTGATCACACTCACCCCATTGTTCCACAGCACATATAATCTGGGAAGACAAGCGGAGCAGGTGTATGAGAATATCACCACTTCCCTATTACGTTTCGAATTATACCCTAACTGGACTGTGAGATTATCCACCCAAAAAAACAGCACTGTGGGATTACCCTCTAACAGCACTGTGGGATTACCCTCTAACAGCACTGTGGGATTACCCTCTAACAGCACTGTGGGATTACCCTCTAACAGCACTGTGGGATTACCCTCTAACAGCACTGTGGGATTACCCTCTAACAGCACTGTGGGATTACCCCTCTAACAGCACTGTGGGATTACCCTCTAACAGCACTGTGGGATTACCCCTCTAACAGCACTGTGGGATTACCCTCTAACAGCACTGTGGGATTACCCTCTAACCGCACTGTGGGATTATCCCTCTAACAGCACTGTGGGATTACCCTCTAACAGCACTGTGGGATTACCCTCTAACAGCACTGTGGGATTACCCTCTAACAGCACTGTGGGATTACCCTCTAACAGCACTGTGGGATTACCCTCTAACAGCACTGTGGGATTACCCTCTAACAGCACTGTGGGATTACCCTCTAACAGCACTGTGGGATTACTCCTCTAACAGCACTGTGGGATTACCCTCTAACAGCACTGTGGGATTACCCCTCTAACAGCACTGTGAGATTACCCTCTAACAGCACTGTGGGATTACCCCTCTAACAGCACTGTGGGATTACCCTCTAACAGCACTGTGGGATTACCCCTCTAACAGCACTGTGAGATTACCCTCTAACAGCACTGTGGGATTACCCCTCTAACAGCACTGTGAGATTACCCTCTAATAGCACTGTGGGATTACCCTCTAACAGCACTGTGGGATTACCCTCTAACAGCACTGTGGGATTACCCTCTAACAGCACTGTGGGATTACCCTCTAACAGCACAGTGGGATTACTCTCTAACAGCACTGTGGGATTACCCTCTAACAGCACTGTGGGATTACTCCTCTAACAGCACTGTGGGATTACCCTTTAACAGCACTGTGGGATTACCCTCTAACAGCACTGTGAGATTACCCTCTAACAGCACTGTGGGATTACCCTCTAACAGCACTGTGGGATTACCCTCTAACAGCACTGTGGGATTACCCTCTAACAGCACTGTGGGATTACCCTCTAACAGCACTGTGGGATTACTCCTCTAACAGCACTGTGGGATTACTCCTCTAACAGCACTGTGAGATTACCCTCTAACAGCATAGACAGCAGCAGGTCTAGAACACATTGCACCACCATATTCTGAAGCGTAGGTCACACTGGTTAACAAAATGCCAGACTGCTGCACATATCCTGAGGTGAGATTTTTAAGAATCATACATTCCCCATTTTTCCTTTTACAGGACATGGGTATCGCTGGCTAAGCCAGCATTTATTGCCCATTTATTGTGTTGAGAATGTGGTGGTGAGATGCCTTGTTGAACTGCTGCAGTCCCTAAGGTGTAAGTACATCCATTATGCTGTTAGGGAGAAACTTTCCAGGATTCTGATCCAATGACAGTGAAGGGACGGTGATATATTTCCATGTCAGTATGGTGCGTGGCTCGGATGGATACTTCCAGGTGGTGATGTTTCAGTCTATCTGCTTCCCTTGTCCTTCTCAACAGTAGAGTTTACAGATCTAGTCGGAGCCTTTGTGAGTTGCACAGTATATTTTGTGAATGGTACACACTACTGTCACCTTGTGTTAGTGGTGGAGGGAGTGTTTGCAGTGGCAGCAGCTGGGGTACCATTCCAGCAGGGCTGCTTTTTCCTGGATGGTGTCAAGCTTCATGAGTGTTGTTGGAGCTGCACTCAACCAGGCAAGAAGAGTATTCCATATTGCATCCTGGATTTGTACCTTGTAGCTGGCAGACAGGCATTCGGGTGTCAGGATGCGAGGTACTCACCACAAAATTCCCAACCTCAGACCTGCTCTTGGAGCCACTGTATTCCAATCACAGAAGCCTGGTAGGTGTGACCTTCCCCCAGGAAATAACCAGGCAGTAATGCAAACTGGGCATACAAACACAGAGAAAGCCCCCTCACCTTCAGCATGCTAAGTTACATTTTCGCATTTCAAAAAGTTGATTATTGGGGAGACACTGAAAGATTATTGCGCAGTTTTTGTCTCCTTACTGAAGGGTGGATACACTGACCATGGCGGGCTTGCAACGTAGATTCACTAGACTAATCCCCGGGGTGGCGGGATTGTTCCAAGAGGAGGCTGCGGCTGTAATCTCTAGCGATTAGGAGAGATGATCTCATTGAAGTGTACAGATTCTTGCAGGGCCTGACAAGGTCGATGCAGGAAATCAGATGTTTCCCCTGATTCGGAAGTTGAGAAACAGTGGACACGGTCTCAGAATAAGTGGCAGGCTAATTGGGATTGAGCAGAAGAGGAATTTCTACACTCATGGAGGGGTGGGGAATCTTTTCAAATTTCTACCCCAGAGGGCTCCGTCATCGAGCGTGTTCAAAGCGGAGGTCGATAGATTTCGATAGCAGTAATGCGGGGATAGTACTGGAAGATGGTGGTGAGGTTGAAGATCTAGTTAAATGGCAGAGCAGGGCTCGATGGGCTGAATGGATTATTTCCTCGGAGGAAGGGGCAACTTTTTCCGACTTACTTTCCAGTCCTGCAGTCCAACATTCTGTACCTTCAGTGGATCTGTGGACATCGCTAGCATTTATTATCCAGCCATATTGCCCTTAAACGGAATGGTATAAGAGTCCTCCACATTGCTGTGGAATTAGGCCAGAGCAGATAAGGACAGCATATTTCCTTCCCTATCGGACATTAGGGAAGATGGGTTTTATGATAATCGACAATTAATCCCGATTCAAATTTCACGATCTGCTGTGATGGGATTCGAACTCGGGTCCCCAGAGCATTACCCATGGTCTCTGGCTTACTAGTCCAGTGACAATACAACTGCACCGCCGCCTCCCTGGCTGATTCTAACACTTCATCATTGTTCTCCTCAGAGCGATTTAACAGAGGACTTCGAACTAACTAAAGGTTTATTGGATGAGTAAATAAGGAGAAACGGTTTTCTCCAGCAGGAAGGTCGAGAGGACACATACTGAAGGTCATCAGTAAAAGAACCAGAGAGGAGATGAGGAAAATCTTTTCCCACAGCGAGTTAGGAATTATGCAGAAGGCTAAAACAGATTAAAGTGTAACTTTCCAAAGGGAACTGCCTGAAGGGGAAGAATTATCAGGGCTATGGGGAAAGATCAGGCGAGCGGGTCAAATTGGATAGAATCTTGAACCAGCTGGTATGGGTATAATGGATGGCCTTCCCCAGCCAGCCCACCATGGGCTGTATGATTTCAGTGACTGCTCCTATTGCCACCTGAACTAAGATCAGCTAAAAGCGAATGCAGGTCACTCCAGGCCCAGTCAGTTGTCAAACTTTCTTTATTCACAGGGAGAGCAGTTAAAAGTCAACACTTTTTTTTTAAAAAAAGACATAAATAGTAAAGAACGCGACGTAAATAAAAGCAAAAAGACTGGAAATGCTGGAATTCTGAAAAGTTAGATTAAAACCAGACGACCCACGTTGCTTTATGACTAATGGGAGTACTTTCCGCAGTGGACGCTGTTGTGAAGTCGGAAAACGCAGCGAGTCAATTCGCACACAGCAAGTTTCACCAAAGCAATGCGATGATGACCAGATCATCAGTGTTAGTGACGGTAGCCGAGGCCTCGGACGAGGAGGGGGGCGGGGGGGTGAGGGAAGGAACCTTTTTACAGCTGACCCGAGGCAGAATTATGGGGTCCTGGGTTTAATGTCTCAATCAGCAGTGTAGCATTCCCTCCGCTGGCACTGGGATCGTCAGCCTTGATTTCCCTGCTCGGTCCTCTGGAGGCAGACTCGACCCCGCCACCATCTGACTCGGAGCTGATGGCCGACACGGCTCAGACACAAATCCAAGATGCTCTCATTCAGACCACTGAGCAGTCCCGTGGAGCATTTCCAGCCTTCCCAGTTCAATATTCATAAACATCCTAAAGCAGAGACGGCTGTAAAAAATACTTCCGTGTTCAGCACCACAATTTACAGATATAGATAGAATATATATATATCTAAATATATATATATATATTTTTATATACTTAAATACTCATTCCATGTAAAAATGTTCAGCGGGATTCAAAGGTAAGTGGGTTTAAAGCTGGATTGTGTCAGCCGTTGGTTGTTTCCAAATGGCCTGCTCAGGCTTGGGGTAATGCTCTTCGTACCCCTCCCTCTCCCCCCCCACTTGCCCTTAACCGCCCTTGGCCTCCATCATCGCACTGGCCCAAGCTCAGCTGCCCCACGAACATCTCCTTCCAGGCTCAGTCATTCAGTGCCATCTTTGGTCAAGGGGTCAAGAGCAGCTCTTCACCAGAAGAGTATGAAGTCCGGGGGGTGAGGAGTTGGGGGCGGGAAGGGGCCGCCCGGTCAAAGGTCGGAGGGCACACTGAGGTCAGAGGGCACGTCGAGGTCAGGGAGGGATATGGGGACGGTAGCAGCCGCGGCATGGTAGAGTTTGGCACAGGCGTTGCGGTGGCGGGTGAAGCTGTCGCGCCACATGAACTTCTTGCCGCAGTAGTGGCACTCGTAAGGTTTGTGGCCAGTGTGGATCTTCATGTGGCCCATCAGGTGGTGCTTCATCTTGAACTTCTTGTTGCAGATGGGACAGCCGAAGGGCCGGACGTTGAGGTGCATGCTCATGTGCCGATCTCGCTGGCTCTTGTGGGCAAAGCTCTTGCCGCACTGGCATGGGTAGAGCTTGTAGACAGCGCCGGGAAAGTCCGAGCCAGCAGCCGGCTGGCCAGAGCTTGGGCCCGGCTCCCCAAGCACCCCGTAGGCGCCGTTCTCCTGGATTTCCCCGGGCAACCCAGAGCCCTGCAGGACGGACCCATTGGGGCTCCCTCCCCCTGGTCGCTCGAAGTGGAAGTCGTCCGATGAGCCGTAGTAGTCGACCGGCTCGTCATAGCTGGGGTCCTCCGGGAACTCGTCGTATTCTTCGGTCAGCGAGTGCTCGCCGAAGTTGGGGCCCTCATGCTCGGAAGTCTCCGGGGCTCCTGGCTCCCTCTTGCCCAGAGGTGCCAGCAGGAAATGGCGCTCCTCCTCACTGCCGGGAGACCTCCCGTCCTCCACCTTGCCAGTCTTCACTAACACCCAGCGCTTGTGCGGCCCAATGTTGGGCTGGTTGTAGGCGGGCAGCGGGTAGGGGCAGTCGGTGCCATCACTGGCCCCTGCCTCGCACTCACGGCTGGCCCCCTCCCCTCCAAACTTCTCACGCTCAACCGAGTTGCTGATGACGTTGTCTTGTTCCGTCTCGTGGCCCGGGGAAGCCTGACCTTTCTGGCCCTCGTCTTCCTCCTCGTCCTCTTCCTCCTCCTCATCCTCCTCCTCCTCCGGGTGAGCCTCCACCTTGACTTCGTCCTCCTCGGGCCGCTCAAACTTGGCAGGCAACGCTGCTCCTGGCTCAGGCCCGTGCCAGGGGCTGAGGTAGTTACTGCTGCTGGGTGACTGGTTCTGGCTGGGGGCCGGAGGGGGGGGCGGCTGGCATTCTCTCAGCAGCTCGGTGCACTTGTCCACCACGTGCCACATCTGGAGGAAGCTGGCCACTGTCAGGTAGCTGACGATCTCCGGCGACATGATGGTGAGCTTGCCGGTGTAGGAGGAGGCCAGCACATTCTCAAAGGCCTTTGGGCTCATCACGCCGGGCAGGACGATGCGGTTGGCGTTCTTCAGGAGCACCTGGTCATGGAAGTACGGAGAGGAGGCGGCCAACACAGCCCGGTGGGCCCTGAACATCTGGCCCTGCAGGTGGATGGTGATGTCGCACAGCTTGCCCTCCATCCGCTGCTGGTTTAGCTTCCTCAGCAGGTTGTTGCCGAAGTTCGGGAACTCCACCTGAAACATCCCTGGCTCCATGGGGAACTGCCTTTTCCAGAGCCCACACTGTACCTGTTGTGGGGAGAGGCAGAAAAAAAAGCAAGTTGAAGTTTGCAGTGAAGCACGGGGTCCATTAATCTTCATACAAACATGCAAATCAGGAACAGGCCACTCGGCCCCTCTAGCTTGCTCCGCCATTCAATAAGATCCTGGCGGACCTGATTGTAACATCAACCTCCCTCCATATTCCTTCCCACTCTCGATAACCTCCAACACCCTCGTTAATCAAGAACCTGCCCACCTCTGCCTTAAAAATATTCAGACTGTTTCCACTGTGTTTTGAGGAAGAGAGTTCCCGAGACACACAACCCTCAGAGGAAAATTCCCTCATCCATGTCATAAATGAGCGACCCCTTATTTTTAAAGTGACCCTCAGTTCTGGATTCTCCCACAAGAGGAAACATCCTCTCCACATCCACCCTGTCGATATCCCCTCAGGGTCTTGTATGTTTGAATCAAGTTTCCTCTTACTCTTCTAAACTCCAGTGGATACAAGCTCAGTCAGCCCAACCATTCCTCCTAAGACAACCCGCCCATTCGTGGTATTCATCTGGTAAACCTTCTCTGAACTGCTTCGAACACATGGGAGGCCAATACTGTATACAATATTCCAGATGTGGTCTCAGTCGTGCCCTATATAACTGAGGCATAAACCTCTCTACTGTTGTAATCAACTCCCCTCACAATAAATGATAGCATTCCTTTAGGTTTGCTAATTAATTGCAGTACCTGTATGCTAGCCTTGTGTGATTCATGCGCTAGGGCACCCAGATCCCTCTGCAATCAAACATTTAGATAATAAACTTATTTGTTATTCTTGTCCACATTATACTCAATTTGCCACAGTTTCACCCACTCATTTAACCTTAATGAGAAAGAAAAATTCCAAGGGGGAGGTGAAGGGTATTTGGAGGGGTGGGGGGGGGGGGGGAAGAGGGTGGATAGGAATGTGGGGTTGAGGTTATAACCAGATCAGCCAGAATCTTATTGAATGGGGGAGTAGGCTCGCTCAGCCAAATGGCCTACTTCTAATTTGTATGTACGCACGTTCATTTTGGATTGTGTCTTTTCTGTGCATTCTGAAATGTCTGAACCTCTATTGATCTATCCCTTTAAGTACATTTGCCAGTTTACTTTAGCTAGCTCTGTTTTCATGTCCTCATAATTGCCCTTATTTAAGTTTACAATGCTAGTCTTGGACACACTCTTCTCTCCCTCAAACTGAACGTAAAATTCAATCATTCCTGAGCGGGGAAGGTTGATGAGCGCGTCTGATGAGACATGTTCAGAGTGTTAAGGTATCTTGATGAGGTGGATTTCATATCTTCATACTGGGAGTCGCCAATACATCCAATAAAGAATCTTGAATTAACATGCATAACTGGATAATTGTGTCTGGGGCTGTCCACTACATCCGTCCCCCATGCTTCCCTCAGTGTATGGGTCTTGGGTCCCTATGAAAATCCTTCCACCCAATAGGATGCACCACCTAAAGGCTGTCAGATTATAAATCAGCCAGCAACACTTGTACTGCTTTTCACCGTCCTCTGGTCGAGGTCATCATAGAATTTACAGTGCAGGACTGTCTGTGAGGAGTTTGCACGTTCTCCCAATGTCTGTGTGGGTTTCCTCCAGGTGCTCCGGTTTCCTCCCACATGATCGCAAATGGTCAAAATGCCCAAAGGTACCTGGTAGGCCCAGCCCATTCCCCCCTTTTCCCTCCCCAGTTGGGTTGTGCTGACTGAGATGGCGGAATTCAGTTACTTTACGCTCTCTCGGGAACACAAGAGGCCATTCAGCCCCTCAGTCCTATTCCACCACGTTCAATCAGACATGGCTCCCATCTTAACTCTCACTACCCACCTTGGTTCCATATCCCTTAGTAGCCCTGACCCAGCATGGATCTTGATTTTGGAAATTTTCCAATTGCCTTTCTGACATCACCCCTGAATGGCCTGACCTCCAGTTTGACGATGCTATCCTCTTGTCCTGGAACTCTCCAACCAGAAAAAATTGTTTTCCACATCAACCCTATCTAATCCTTGAATAATCACAAATAGCTCAAAAATCTTAACCTTCTGCACTGGTGGGAATGGAGCCTGCCTTTGTAGTTTAACTCCAAGGTCAATCAATCTTTCATGAGGCACTGTGCTGAGGACTGAACACAGGGGAGAAATCTGAACAACTGTAGGAAGAACTTTCCTATCAATGTGGTCAACACCTAAGCTGCGACAGGGAGTAACCCAATGTCCTGTCCCCACCCACGCCTACGATGTGGTTCAGTCCCTGTCCCAAATCCTGCTCTTCCGCAACAGAGCTGTCAACAGGCAAGTCTCTTCCCCATCCCCGACAGGACGTGTACAACACGCAACAATGCGGAGGACTTTCGAGGCGTCAGTCCCGAGCCCAAGATGGTCCAAGGCCATTTACAGTCACATTGTTGTAGTACAACGGACAGCTTGCACACAAGCAAGCCATCTCCCACCCCCGGCAGCAACATGATGGGACAACATTGCCTCTAAAGTTAGCTCACTGAGGAAGGTCTGCTTTTTGAATTTTGCCGTGATGAGTTGATTGTTGCACCATGGCATGCCCAAGAGGGGAATGTTGGTGACGAAGAACAGATAAACTCTGTTTATCTGTTAAAAGACAGATAAAGACTTGAGCGACAGCCCGTGACTCCTGTGGAGGAGCGTGACTCTCTGTGCGGAGTTTGCACGTTCTCCCAGTCTGCATGGGTTTCCTCCGGGTGCTCCGGTTTCCTCCCACAGTCCAAACATGGTAAGAAGTATTACAACACCAGGTCAAAGTCCAACAGGTTTGTTTCGAATCACTAGCTTCCGGAATGTACGTTAGGTGGGGTTACAGGGTTATGGGGATAGGGCGGGAGAATGGGAATAGGCAGCGTGCGCTTTCAGAGGGTCGGTGCAGACTTATTGGGCCGAATGGCCTTCTTCTGAACTGTCGGGATTCTATGAAGAGTGTGAAGATATGAAATCCACCTCATCAAGACACCTCAACATTCTGAATATGTCTCATCAGACGCGCTCATCGACCTTCCCTGCTCAGGAATAGAATCAGTTTCATTCGTCTTCCCTCATAACTAAAGCCTCTCACCGCTCATGTCATCCTTCTTAACCCGTGTTTTCTCCCCATCAGCTCAACATCTTTTCTAAGGTGGGGCCATTAAGAAAGCTCTAGTTTACCGATGATTTATGCACTTTTAGCGTTACCTCTATTTTAACATGGTCTTCACTTATTAAATCTGCAGCCTATGGGCTTTTTGACAGCTTGTTTTAAGCCTATTCTTGGGAGGAGGGTGTCACTGGCAAGGCCACCATATATTATCCATCCCTTTAAAAGTTGGTAATGAGTCTTCTTCGTGAATCAATCCAGTCCATGTGGTGAAGATACTGTTACAATGATGAGGTTAAACTATTATATTATGTTGAGACTTTAGGTTTAAATTCAAGGTAAATTAAGGGGGCGAGACTGCATTCGACCTGTTCCGCAATTTATCCAACAGTAAGCCTGGATAGCTTGAGTATTAGAGGTCAAAGGTAGGTTTGGACTGTTTTACTGAGAAGAAGGTGCAAGGTATTGCATGACCCAGGTTATAAAAGATTGTGCTGCAAACTGCACATTTACTTTTAGGATGCAAGGGAGTGAAGGACAAAGATAACAAATGAGCACTTCTACCTAGATACAGGATAGTGTGTTTCACAGTGCCATGGGGAAAGAGCACAGTACGAAGTCTTACAACACCAGGTTAAAGTCCAACAGGTTTGTTTCGATGTCACTAGCTTTCGGAGCGCTGCTCCTTCCTCAGGTGAAGGAAGGAACCCTTCACCTGAGGAAGGAGCAGCGCTCCGAAAGCTCGTGACATCGAAACAAACCTGTTGGACTTTAACCTGGTGTTGTAAGACTCCGTACTGTGCTCACCCCAGTCCAACGCCGGCATCTCCACATCATGGGGAAAGAGGACAGAGGAAACTATTTTGAGATCAGGTTACAGGCTTCCCTACAAATCATTGTCAATAAACAGCCAGCCGTTCTCTCCAAAAGCCAGAGGAAAGGTCTGGAGACAGTCACACTAATGGATAACTTGGTGAAACAGGGATACAGGAACCCACTGCAAACTGGGAGCAACTGTGGACAAAGGAATGCAAATCAAACTTTTTGTAGTCTAAAGCACAAGTTGCCTCCAAAAAGAAAATAGTGTTGAGTGTTTTTTCCAGTCATTTGTTACGGTAAATATTTTAATGATTTCTTGCCTTATAATTCTTTTAACTAGTTTGAACCTTTGTTTAAAAGTTTATGGTCTCTTCAGAAATCCTACCAGTGCTCTCACTGTTTGATAGGAAGCCAAAGATTATGATCATGTGACAATGCAGGAGCAGTGATAAATGTTCTCCATAGGATAAAGTGAGACTCACAGGGGAATTGATATGATGGTACTCTGACAAAGCTACCCTATTCTTCTAGGCAATGGAGGCCATGGGGGTTTGGGAGTTGTTGTCAAAGAGGGTTTGGTGACTACACTGAAGCTGGTGCACACTGCACCCGCAGTACACCTCTGGCAGAGCGAATGGCTGATCAAACGAGGTGTCAATCAAATAGACTGCTATGCATTGGAAGTCCAATCCTCGAGGATTGACTCCATCGGTAGTGGCTCTGTAATTCTCACCTCAGGCATCAGAAGGCTGTGGGTTTGAGCCTCACTCCAGCACGTTTTCTAGGCGGACACTTCTATCAAATGCTGAGGACATGCTGGCTTGGGCTCTGTACAGTGGTGGTGAGGTGAGCCGCTTACAATGCGATACCCACCCTCTGATCTGCTCGAATAGTTAAGTCATTTATATAGCAACGGGTCCAGTTGAGTTTCTGGTTGAATGGTGATCCCCAGGATGTTAATGATGGGGGATGTGATGAAGGTAATGCTGTTTGGAAGTCAAGGAGAGAGAGTTAGACCTCATTACCGGAATCATCTGTGGTATGCATGTCACCTGCCACTCTTCAGCCCAAGCATGGACGTACTCCATGCCTGGCTGCCTGTGGGCACAGACTGCTTCAGTCTCTGAAGAGTTATCAATGGAACTGATCACTGAAATTCATCAGCAAACATTCTCACATCTGGATGGTGGATCATTGACAAAGGAGCTGATGGTGTTTGGTCCTGGCTCTTTAAAATATCTCACCATACATCCTCAGCCCACCTATTCTGTTCTTTCCCATCAGCCCTGTCAGTGTTTGCATTTCAAGTACATATCCAATAGGATTGATTCAGATTTGGGGAAAACAGCATCTTTTACAACATCAGGATGTGCTGATATACTTTGCAGCCAGTTAAATACAATTAAAGTGCAATAACAGTTGTGTTGCAGGAAATATGGCAGCCACGTAGCACACAGCAATCGCCACAAACAGGTGCGACGACGACCAAACAATCTGCTTTTCTGTCATGTTGGTTGAGAGTTGAATACCTAGCAAGATTCTGACAGTACAGCACTCCCTTAGTGCTGACCCACTGACTGCGCACCGCTCCCTCAGTGCTGGCCCGCTGATAGTGCAGCGCTTCCTCAGTGCTGACCCTCTGACAGTGCAGTGCTCCCTCAGTGCTGGCCCGCTGATAGTGCAGCACTCCCTCAGTGCAGGACCTTTGACAGTGCAGCGTTCCCTCCCTCAGTGCTGACATTCTGGCAGAACAGCTCTCCCTCAGTACTGACCCTCTGAAGTGCAGCACTCTCTCAGTACTGACCCTATGACAGTGCAGCACTCCCTCAGTACTGACCCTCTGACAGTGCAGCACTCCCTCAGTACTGACTCTCTGACAGTGCAGCTCTCCCTCAGTACTGACCCACTGACAGTGCAGCACTCTCTCAGTACTGACCCTCTGACAGTGCAGCTCTCCCTCAGTACTGACACTCTGACAGTGCAGCACTCCCTCAGCACTGACCCTCTGACAGTGCAGCTCTCCCTCAGTACTGACCCTCTGACAGTGCAGCTCTCCCTCACTCCTGACCCTCTAACAGGGCAGCTCTCCCTCAGTACTGACCCTCTGACAGTGCAGCACTCCCTCAGTACTGACCCTCTGACAGTGCAGCTCTCCCTCACTCCTGACCCTCTGACAGTGCAGCACTCCCTCAGTACTGACCCTCTGACAGTGCAGCACTGCCTCAGTACTGACCCTCTGACAGTGCAGCACTCCCTCAGTACTGACCCTCTGACAGTGCAGCTCTCCCTCAGTACTGACTATCTGACAGTGCAGCTCTTCCTCACTCCTGACCCTCTGACAGGGCAGCTCTCCCTCAGTACTGACCCTCTGACAGTGCAGCACTCCCTCAGTACTGACCCTCTGACAGTGCAGCTCTCCCTCACTCCTGACCCTCTGACAGTGCAGCTCTCCCTCACTCCTGACCCTCTGACAGTGCAGCTCTCCCTCAGTACTGACCGTCTGACAGTGCAGTGCTCCCTCATTACTGACCCTCTGACAGTGCAGCACTGCCTCAGTACTGACCCTCTGACAGTGCAGCACTCCCTCAGTACTGACCCTCTGACAGTGCAGCACTCCCTCAGTACTGATCCTCTGACAGTGCAGCACTCCCTCAGTACTGACCCTGACAGTGCAGCACTCCCTCAGTACTGACCCTCTGACGGTGCAGCACTCCCTCAGTACTGATCCTCTGACAGTGCAGCACTCCCTCAGTACTGATCCTCTGACAGTGCAGCACTCCCTCAGTACTGACCCTCTGACAGTGCAGCACTCCCTCAGTACTGACCCTCTGACAGTGCAGCACTGCCTCAGTACTGACCCTCTGACAGTGCAGCACTCCCTCAGTACTGACCCTCTGACAGAGCAGCACTCCCTCAGTACTGACCCTCTGACAGTGCAGCACTGCCTCAGTACTGACCCTCTGACAGTGCAGCACTCCCTCAGTACTGACCCTCTGACAGTGCAGCACTGCCTCAGTACTGACCCTCTGACAGTGCAGCACTCCCTCAGTACTGACCCTCTGACAGTGCAGCACTCCCTCAGTACTGACCCTCTGACAGTGCAGCACTCCCTCAGTACTGACCCTCTGACAGTGCAGCACTCCCTCAGTACTGATCCTCTGACAGTGCAGCACTCCCTCAGTACTGACCCTCTGACAGTGCAGCACTCCCTCAGTACTGATCCTCTGACAGTGCAGCACTGCCTCAGTACTGACCCTCTGACAGTGCAGCACTGCCTCAGTACTGACCCTCTAACAGTGCAGCAGTCCCTCAGTACTGACCCTCTGACAGTGCAGCACTCCCTCAGTACTGATCCTCTGACAGTGCAGCACTCCCTCAGTACTGACCCTCTGACAGTGCAGCACTCCCTCAGTACTGATCCTCTGACAGTGCAGCACTCCCTCAGTACTGACCCTCTGACAGGGCAGCACTGCCTCAGTACTGACCCTCTGACAGGGCAGCACTCCCTCAGTACTGACCCTCTGACAGTGCAGCTCTCCCTCAGTACTGACCCTCTGACAGTGCAGCACTGCCTCAGTACTGACCCTCTGACAGTGCAGCACTCCCTCAGTACTGACCCTCTGACAGTGCAGCACTCCCTCAGTACTGACTCTCTGACAGGGCAGCATTCCCTGTGTACTGACTCTCTGACAGTGCAGCACTCCCTCAGTACTGACCATCTGACAGTGCAGCACTCCCTCAGTACTGACCCTGTGACAGTACAGCACTCCCTCAGTGCTGACCCTCTGACAGTGCAGCACTCCCTCAATACTGACCCTCTCTCTGACAGTGCAGCACTCCCTCAGTACTGACCCTCTCTCTGACAGTGCAGCACTCCCTCAGTACTGACCCTCTGACATTGCAGTCCTCCCTCAGTACTGACCCTCTGACAGTGCAGTCCTCCCTCAGTACTGACCCTCTGACAGTGCAGCACTCCCTCAGTACTGACCCTCTGACAGTGCAGCACTCCCTCAGTACTGACCCTGTGACAGTGCAGCACTCCCTCAGTACTGACCCTCTGACAGTGCAGCACTCCCTCAGTACTGACCCTCTGACAGTGCAGCACTCCCTCAGTACTGACCCTGTGACAGTGCAGCACTCCCTCAGTACTGACCCTCTGACAGTGCGGCACCCCTCAGTACTGACCCTCTGACAGTGCAGTCCTCCCTCAGTACTGACCCTCTGACAGTGCAGCACTCCCTCAGTACTGACCCTCTGACAGTGCAGTCCTCCCCTCAGTACTGACCCTCTGACAGTGCAGCACTCCCTCAGTACTGACCCTGTGACAGTGCAGCACTCCCTCAGTACTGACTCTCTGACAGTGCAGCACTCCCTCAGTACTGACCCTCTGACAGTGCAGCACTCCCTCAGTACTGACCCTCTGACAGTGCAGCACTCCCTCAGTACTGACCCTCTGACAGTGCAGCACTCCCTCAGTACTGACTCTCTGACAGTGCAGCACTCCCTCAGTACTGACCCTGTGACAGTGCAGCACTCCCTCAGTACTGACCCTCTGACAGTGCGGCACCCCTCAGTACTGACCCTCTGACAGTGCAGCTCTCCCTCAGTACTGACCCTCTGACAGTGCAGTCCTCCCTCAGTACTGACCCTCTGACAGTGTAGCACTCCCTCAGTACTGACCCTGTGACAGTGCTGCACTCCCTCAGTACTGACCCTGTGACAGTGCAGCACTCCCTCAGTACTGACTCTCTGACAGTGCAGCACTCCCTCAGTACTGACCCTGTGACAGTGCAGCACCCCTCAGTACTGACCCTCTGACAGTGCAGCTCTCCCTCAGTACTGACCCTCTGACAGTGCAGTCCTCCCTCAGTACTGACCCTCTGACAGTGCAGTCCTCCCTCAGTATTGACCCTCTGACAGTGCAGCACTCCCTCAGTACTGACCCTCTGACAGTGCAGCACTCCCTCAGTACTGACCCTCTGACATTGCAGCACTCCCTCAGTACTGACCCTCTGACAGTGCAGCACTCCCTCAGTACTGACCCTCTCTCTGACAGTGCTGTGTTGCCTTGGTCGGTGTCCACCAAAGACCGTTCGCTTCGACTTGCCGACAGTGGGAGGAGTTAACAACGATTCACGTTTCAGTACAAGTCCCTGGAGGGTGATTAACGTCCACAATTTAACAACAGTCAGATCCCAGCTTGCAAGTCGCCCGATAAAATCAGGCAGACCGCCTCTGTGTCAAACCATCATCTGCAGGCAATGTTTACAGGTGGCTTCTACCCCCCCCCCCCCCCGGCGGCGAAGCGAGCTCCTTGCCCGGGCTACCGCATCTACCCGAGCCCGAGGCCGTCCCGGGGTGGGGGGGGGGGGGAAGAGGCTGAGGCCTCGCCCCCTGAGCAGCGACCGGGAAGGGTGGAGAAGGAAGGGATAGTTACAGAATGGCGGAGGTTATCGCACCAGTTCGCTGGCTCGGCGGCGCTCTGCGGTCTACAGGCTGCTGGGGCCGGGCGGCAGCTTCTTCATCTCGTCGGGGAGGGGGGACGGGGGACGGGACGGGAAGGTGGATCCCCGGCACTCGGCTATTTCCGGTTCCTTTCCCCACCTCCCCAAGACGCTCGGCTATTTCCGGTTCCTCTTCCGATCTTCCACCTCCCCAAGGCGCTCGGCTATTTCCGGTTCCTCTTCCGATCTTCCACCTCCCCAAGGCGCTCGGCTATTTCCGGTTCCTCTTCCGATCTTCCACCTCCCCAAGGCGCTCGGCTATTTCCGGTTCCTCTTCCGATCTTCCACCTCCCCAAGGCGCTCGGCTATTTCCGGTTCCTCTTCCGATCTTCCACCTCCCCAAGGCGCTCGGCTATTTCCGGTTCCTCCCATCCGCCTCCAGGGCTCGGCAACTTCCGGTTGCGAGCTGGGTCCCTTTCTCCCCCCCCCCCCCTCCCCCCCCCCACAACGGTTCCACTCGGCTGTTTCCGCTTGCACTCGGGAATGTCCGGGACAGGCGCCGGCAGCCGGCCTCTGAGTCTGCGCCTGTCCCTCAGAAAGGGGCCATGAAAAGAACGACACGGTCCAAGCGGCCAGGCGTGAGACCAGGTGCTTACTGGAGGCTCTTGCCCGGCACCACTTGTTGAACCAGATCCGGAGAGGAGTCCGGTTGGACTCCACTTGCTGCGTTTTCCCAGCGCCCCTGGCTCACTGCGCCAAGGTCAGGCATTGGGTGACTGGAGTTTGCACTGTGTCTGCCTGGGCCCCCCTGGTGCTCCTGTGTCCCCCCCGCAGTCCAAAGATGTGCAGGTTAGGTGGATTGGCCATGATAAAATTTGCCCTTGGGAGTCCTGAGAGTGTGGGTGGGGTTGCAGGGTCGCGGTGATGGGAGTGCGGGCCTAGGCAGGGTGCTCTTTCAGAGGGTCAGTGCAGACTCGATGGACCGAATGGCCTCCTGCACTGCAGAGATTCTACTGGAGTTCCAGTGAACCGCAGTATTTGTGCTTTGTTCTTGTGTTGAACCACTGCACAGCAGACATCAACAGAGCCAATAAACATTGAGCTGAGAGTTGGGGGTTTGGATTTTCTCTCTGGCCAGAAGTGTGACATTAATGACCGAGACCTCGGTGTACAGGGCACGATTTCAAAGTGTGCGGAAAGGTAACTTGGAAGTGTTGTGAATTGTGAGATTAACTTCAAAGGGTCGTAGGCAGGTTGGTGGCATAGGTGGACAGGTGAACTTCAATGCAGCAAATGTGAAGTGATTTGTAGGAAGAACACAGTAAGGCAGGATAAAAATAAAGGGTACAATTCTAAAAGGGGTGCAGGTGCACTTGGATGTTTGTGCACAAGCCATCGGAGGGGGCAGGACAGGTTGAGAGAGAATGGTTAATAAAGTGTAGTTTGCTGGGCTTTATTAGACTATATGACATGTGAGCAGAAGTAGGCTTTCGACCCATCCAGTCCATAGATTTGGGTTGGAGAAAAAAGCTTAAAATTCAGGGATGATGTTGAGAAGCACTTAGTCATGCAAAGGGTTTTGCAAAGGGTCCCCCCATTCCAAAAGACTGGGATATTTGTACACCAGTCATTGAAAGCAAGCATGCAGGTACAGCAAGCATTTAGGAAGGCAAATGGTATGTTGGCCATCATTGCAAGAGGACTTGAGTACAGGAGCAAGGATGTCTTACTGTAGCTGTACAGGGCCTGGAGCATTGTGTGCAGTTTTGGTCTCCTTATCTAAGAAAGGAAATAGTTGCCACAGAGGGAGTGCAGAAAGGTTCGCAGACTGATTCCTGGGACAGCAGGATTGTCGTGCGAGGAGAGATTGGGTCAACTAGGCCTGCATTCACTGAAATTTAGAAAAATGAAAGCCGGATGACATTGAAACGTATAATATCCTGACAGACTGGGGTGCAGGGATGTTGTTTCCTCTGGGTGCAGAACAAGAGATCACAGTCTCAGGATAGGGGATAGGCCATTTAGGACTGAGATGAGAAGAAACGTCTTCACTCACAGGGTGGTGAACCTGTGTAATTCTCTACCACAGAAGGCTGTGGAAGACAAGTCACTGAATATATTTAAGAAGGAAATAGATAGATTTCTAAGGGTGTCAAAGAGTATGAGGAGAGCGTGGGAGTATGGCGTTAAGATAGAGGATCAATCATGATCGGCAGAGCAGGCTCGAAGGGCCGAATGGCCAACTCCTCTTATTTTCATTATTCAATGGGAGTCCATTGAGAACTTCAAAAGGGATATTGACAGAATTTTGTCGAATGAAGGATGTGGAATGAAGCTGGATGGAGGGAGTTAAGATGCAGATGATGCTGCAGGGATAGAGAACTTCAGTTCTGCAGATAGATTGGAGAAGCTGGGCCTGAGGATTTAGAGAGGTTTTGATTGAGGCGTTCAAAATGATAAGGGTTCTGGACAGGGGAATTGGGGAGAAACTGTTCCCGCCAGTGGAGGAATCAAGAACCAGAGATCGATTTAAGGAGATGTAAAGAAGCAACAGTGACAAGGGGGTGGGGGAGGGAGAGAAACGTCCTTCACGCAGCGAGTGGTTAGGATCCGGAATACACTGAGTGAGAGGGTGGTGGAGGCAGGTTCAGTCGTGCTACTGGATAGTTACCTGGATAGAAAAGATTTGGCTGCCACAGGGAAATGGTGGAGGAGTGGGACTGGGTCAGCTGCTCTTTGACAGAGCCAGCACAGTTGAGATGGGCCGAATGGTCCCGACGTTGCAGGGACCATTCTCCAATCTTTTGATCTAAGTGACTGTTTCAAAGGAGCTGAATGGCCTATCTCCTGTTCCTATATTGCCATTGAGCTTTCGGGAGAGCTCTGATTCAAACATGTGTGTGTTGCATATTTTACCCAATTTCCCCCATAACGTGGACACTTACCTCAGTCACTCTGTTACCCTTTATTGCCATCTTGTAAATGTGAAAAAAAAATTCAGGGGGGACGGACACTCTAGATCCCCCCATTTTGTGACATCATGAATGGGGAAGTAGGTTGTAACAATCCCCATTAATGACTTCACTGGCAGCAAACACAAGGTACACCTCAACCACCACCTCAATCCTCTCCATACCTTGCCAAAACTATCACCATAACTGCCCAGCCTCCTGTACGTATCTAACTTCCTCACTTATTTCCAGATATGCGGACGATGTTTAAATCCTTCACTGCATACAATAATTTCTTTTAAATGTCTGAATGGGCTCCATCCTGCACTCAAATTCATACCTGAAATGGACGCAGCCAAACTAACACCCCTTCTGTGATGTGCCGGTGGAAAAAGCTGTCATGGGGTTCTTCACCACCGTCAACACTAACTGGTCAACATACCCGTTGGGATTCATACAGTGCCACGCACTATAAAATTGGTCTTATTGGCAACCTTGTAAATAGAGACCAAACTCATTTGCTCACCATGCAAACTTGCTGCTGAAACGGGGCGTATCAAAGGCACCATGTTGTACCCTGATCAGATTGTTTCGTGCTGTGCATTGGGCAATCTCATGAACAGACCGAAGGCTGTCATGTTTTGCCCTGAAAAGTGCCCAGTGTACCTCAAGATTACCCAGCAAGGGCAAGGTACCTCAAAACATTTGAGCAACAGATGAATCTAGTTTCAGCAAACATTTGAGCAACAGATGAATCTACTATGAAGTAGCAGCACACGTGATATTTACCACTAACAGGATGCTACCATCGAACCAAAATGACTTTCTGCCTACCACACAAAGGAGTAATGTGCTATATGAATTTCAGTGCCTGTGTGATGCCAGGTATGTCGGACATACGTCCCAAAGACAGATGGATCGTATCAAACAACATGTCCCAGCCACTGTTCACAACGGCCAAGGTACAGACCGTACCCAACCAGCCGGTGTTTTCAAAATTCAAAACACAGTGTCCAACATTAGATGTGATTCCGTGATTGGACAGCATTTGCTAAATCTTCAGTGTGCTAAGAATTGCACCGAAGACCAATATATTGTCAGTCTGGCCCTCAGTGTGGGGCGTTTATGTGTACTGGAAGCTACATATGTTAATACACAGTGCCCCATTGTTTGCAGACTGAAAGGCCCTTCGGCCCATCGTGTCGGCGGCTATCAAGCACCTATCCTAATTCCACTTTCCAGCAGTTGGTCCGTATCCTTGTGTGTGCTCTGACGTTTTAAGTGCTCATCTAAATGCTTCTTACATGTTGTGAGGGTTCCCGCCTTGACCACCCCTTCAGTCAGTGAGTTCCAGATTCCCACCATCTTCGGTGAAAACATTTTTCCTCAAATCTCTAAATCTCCTGCCCCGTCCTTAAATCCAAGTCCCCTGGTTATTGACCCCTCTACGAATGGAAAACGTTTCTTCCTATCTCCCTGTCTATGTCCCTTATAATTTTATACACCTCAATCAGGTCCCCCTTCAGCCTTCTCTGCTCTAAGGAGTACAACCCCAGCCTAACCAGCCTCTCTTCATATGAAATGCTCCAGCCCAGGCAACATCCTGGTGAATCTCCTCTGCCCCCTTTCCCATGCAATCACATATTTCCTATAGTGTGGTGACCAGAACTGCACACAGTGCACTTATCTGTGGCCTAATGAGCATTTTATACAGCCCCATCATAACCTCCCTGCTCTTATATTCTATGCCTGGGCAATAAAGTCAAGGATCCCATAGTTCTTCTTAACCACCTTATCAACCTGTCCTGCTGTCTTCAGGAACCTATGGACATGCACATCATGGTCCCTCTGGTCCTCTGTACTTCCTAGCACCCGGTCATTCATTGTGTAATACATGTGCACCCATTGCGCCTGTTTCAGCTAAACAAAATAATTGACAATCAATCGTTGACTGAATCATCAGGGCAGTGCCTGGATGAAAGCTGCCTGGTTTAAATTTCAAATAATGCTTGGCAGATTGTCAGTCACCCAGCGCATTCTCCATGGCAGTGTCTCTACCAATCAGAGCCTACTTGCCAACCAATCAGCGCTCTCTTCTCATACAGTATAAATTGTTGTTTTCCCCTTACATCTTGTGAAGTGTCCTAATGAGTGCAGGACAAAAAGATTCAACATTACTTTTTTTTCAGCAATACTCAAATTCTGCACTACCAAATGACTATTTATCTAACATCCCCTTAAATGCATCTGTCATATTCATTGGAACCATCCACGTTGCAGTGAGTTCCCCAATCTCACCACTCTCTGGGTGAAGAATGTTTTCCAAAATACACAAAATGGAGTCATTAGTGACTGTCTTATATTTATGGACCCGAGTTTTATCTACCTTCACAAACAAAAACAACATCTCTACATTTTTACTAAAGACTGCTTTCATAATGTTAAATCAGGTCACCCCTCACGCCTCCCTTTTCTAGACAGAAGAACCCCAGCCTGTTCACTCTCTGCTTACGATTGTCATTTCATGGTTCTAGTATCATCCTTTTGAATATTTTTCTGTTCTTTGTCTAGTCGTATGACCTACCCCATGGAGCCTTCCTTTAATCGTGGATGGTCCATTGTCCGCAAAGCAACAGGCATGAAACGGGCACCAATTTTCACAGAATCTCTACAGTGCAGAAAGAGACCATTCGACCCATCGAGTCTGCAGCGACCTCCGAAAGAGCTCCCTACCTTGGCCCTCACTCCCACTCTATCCTCGTAACCCCACCTAACCTGCACATCTTTGGACACTAAGGGGCATTTTAGTGTGCCCAATCTACCTAACCTGCACATTTTTGGACTGTGGGAGGAAACTGGAGCACCCGGAGGAAACCCACGCACACACGGGGGAGAACGTGCAAACTCCTCACAGACAGTCACCCTAGGCTGGAACAAGTGCCTGGCGCTGTGAGGCAGTAGTGCTAACCACTGCGCCACCGTGCTGCCCACATTCTATAAGTCCTTGTAAAAAGAAAGACTTACGTTGATATCGTACTTTTTGAGGTGTAGTCACTGTTGAAAAGCGGGAAACATGGCAGCTAATTTGTATTCAGCAAACCTCCACAAATAGAATAGCGATAATGACCAAATAATCTTTTTCTTCTTCCTTTGTGATGTTTATAACATTGACCGGGACACTGGGGTGTACTCCCCAGCTCTTTTTCAAAAATAGTGCCATGGGATCTTTTATATCCACCCAAGCCTGTTATCGATCCCCCAGTTTAAATTCTCATCTAGAAGAGGATACGCCCGACAGTCCAGTGCGGAGGTATCCCATCTGCCAATCTTCTGATACAGAAATAAAAGTGCTGCCAATTGATACATAAAATGAAACGATGAATAACTTATGGTTTCTTTCAGGATAATGAATGTTTGCTGGGGTTGAGGGGGGTTGAACTAACAGAGCTTTTTTAAAATTATGAATCTAATGGGATAGACATCTTTCCTCTCATAGCGGAGAGAGGCATAAGTACAATGAGGAGAGGACATGCCTGCGGGCAGAGTATGAATGAATCAATGAATGCAGGGCAGATCTAGGGCGAAGTCAGCGTAAGACAGCCACTGATCAATCCAATAGGTAATTCAGAAGTAACTTCTTGAACCAAAGTGTATTAAGAATCAGGAGTTCGGCACCACAAGGAATGGCCAGGGATTACAGCAATAGGTAAAAGTGTGCTCGAGAAGGCTAGATAATTAAATGGGTGAGAAAGGAATTGAAGAAAGTGCTCTCACTGTTAGATTGGAAGGATGCTTGCGTGGAGCATGAGGACCATCGCAGACAAGATAGACTGAACAGTCTGATTCTGTGCTGTGAATGGTATTTAATTATATCTGAGTCAGAGTCAGCGAGGATATAGGATTTGTTGATGAAAAGATGACGCATAAGACCAAGGAATGATGATTTTGTGATCTAAATGAAAACAAGAAGAACGATGTGAGCATCGCTGGCAAGGCCAGCCTTTAGCGCCCATCTCGAATTTCCCTTCAGAAGGTGCTGGTGAGCTGCCTTCTTGAACCACTGCAGTCCCTGGGGTGTAGGTACATCCTCAGTGCTGTTAGGGAGGAAGTTCCAGGTGCAGGTATTCCTAGGCATCTGCTGCCCTCGTCCTTCCAGGTGGTCGAAGTTGTGCGTTTGCATGGTGCTGTTGAAGCTACAAACATGTGAATTAGGAGCAAAAGTAGACCATTCAGCCACTCGACCCTGCTCTGCCATTCAATAAGATCATGGTTGATCCATTTGTTTTGAATTCCTTTGATTCACTTTCTCAACAGGAATCTATCTAACCTCTGCCTTAAAAATATTCAATGATCCCGCTTCCACCTCCGTCTGAGGCAGAGAGTTCCAAAGTCGCACAACCCTCTGAGAAAAAATAATTCTCTCTTCCATTCTATGGTAGATGATACTCATTGTGTGCATTGGTGGTGGCGGGTTTGAATGTTTGTGGAAGGGGGAGCAATCAAGCGGGGCTGCTTTGTCTTGGATGGTGTCGAGCTTCTTGAGTGTTGTTGGAGCTGCACTCATCCAGACAAGTGGAGAGTATTCCATTGCACTCCTGACTTGCCCCTTGTAGATGTTGGACAGGCTTTGGGGAGTCAGGAGGTGAGCTACTCGCCACAGGATTCCCAGTCTCTGACCTGCTCTTGCAACTATTGTATTTACATGGTTGGTCCAGTTCAGTTCCTGGTCACTGGAAACACCCAAGAATGTGGAAGGACATCAAAGCGGATTATGAGAAAGCAGCAAGCACGAAAGGTGTTGTCCCAAGGTGTTTCCTATCGACCTATTGTCCTCGCAAACTACCACCTCATCTCTAACCTCCCTTTCCCCTCCAAAGTTCCTGAATGTGTTGTCACTACCCAAATGCGATTCCATCTTTCCCAAAACTCAATATTTGAAACCCTCCAATAGAAGTTCCACCCTTGCTGTATTACTGAAATTGCTCACATCAAAGTCACAAATGCCATTCTATGAGAATGTGACAAAGAGAAATTTCTCTCCCTCCGCCTTCTCGGCCTGTCTGTAGCTTTTGACATGGTTTACCAAGCCAACCTCCTCCAAAACCTCTCCACTCTCATCCAGCTGAGTGGGACTCCTCTCACCTAGTTCCATTCTTACCTGTCGAATCGTAGTCAGAATACCACTTGCAATGGTTTCTCTTCTTGCCACCGCACTGTTACCTCTGGTGTCCCCCAAGGGTTTGTGCCTTGGTTCAAACATAGGCAAAAGAGCTGCCAGAGGTGAGGTCAGAGTGACTGCCCTTGACATCAAGGCAGCATTTTACCGAGTATGACATCAAGGAGCCCTAGCTAAACTGGAGTCAATGGGAATTGGGGAAAACTCTCCGCTGGTTGGAGTCATACAAGGCACAAAGGAAGATGATTGTGGTGATTGGAGGTCAATCATCTAATCTCCAGGACTGCATTGCAGGAGTTCCTTAGGGTAGTGTCCCAGGCCCAACCATCTTCAGCTGCTTCATCAGTGATCTCCCTTCCACCATAAGGTCAGAAGTGGGTATGTTTGCGGATGACTGCGCAATGTTCAGCACCATTCGTGACACCTCAGATAATCTCCAGGCTTGAGCTGACAAGTGGTAAGTTACATTCGCGCCACACAAGTGCCAGGCAATGACCATCTCCTACAAGAGAGGATCTAACCACCGCCCCTTGACACTCAATGGCAAAACCATCGCTGAATCCCCACAATCAACATCCTGGGGGTTACCATTGATCAGAAACTGAACTGGACTACCCATATTAATACTGTGGCTACCAGGGTTCAAGAAGGCAACTCACCATCACCTGCTGAAGGGCAACTAGGGATGGGCAATAAATGCTGGGCCTAACCAGCGACACCCACATCCCGTAAATTAATTTTTAAAAATATCATTCAAAGGCACATACATCCTGTTGGCACGCAACTCTCCCTCGCCACAACCTCTCCCTTCACTCCTGCACTCTTGCTATGTTATCAGACAGCTTATCTGACATCCTGTACTGGATAAGCGGAAATGTTCTTCATTAAATCTTGGGAACAATGAAACAATTGTTTATGGTCCCTCTCCAAAGCTCCATTCCCTAGCTACCACCTCCATCCCCTCCCCATGGCAGCAAATCCTGAGTTTAAGCGAGTCTGTTTGCAACCTTGTTCCATTTACTCTCAAGGCGAGTTTCCCAACTCATAGTTATGCCATCAGTAAGACTGTCTATTTCCACCCCTGTAACATCAGCCAACTTCACCACATCTGATCTGATCCAGAAACCGGATTCTCCGACCCCCCGCCGGGTCGGAGAATCGCCGGGGGCTGGCGTGAATCCCGGACCGCCATGTCCCGAATTCTCTGCCACCAGAGATTCGGTGGGGGCGGGAATCACGCCGCGCCAGTCGGCGGGGGCGGAAATCGTGCCACGCCGGTCGCCCCCCCCCCCACCCCGGTGATTCTCCGGCCCGCGATGGGCCAAAGTCCCGCCGCTGTCAACCCTCTCCTGCCGGCGTGGATTAAACCACCTACCTTACCGGCGGGAGCAGGCGGCGCGGGCGGGCTCCGGGGTCCTGAGGGGGGAACGCGGGGCGATCTGGCCCCGCCCCAACGGTGGCTTGGCCCACGATTGGGGCCCACCGATCGGTATGTGGGCCTGCGCCGTGGGGGCACTCTTTTTCTTCCGCCTTCGCCATGATCTTCACCATGGTGGAGGCGGAAGAGACTCCCTCCCCTGCGCATGCGCGGGGATGACGTCAGCAGCCGCTGACGCTCCCGCGCATGCGTGGACTTCCGCCGACCGGTGAAGACCTTTCGGCCCCGGCTGGCGTGGCGCCAAAGGCCGTCCACGCCAGCCGGCGGAGCGCCAACCACTCCGGCGCGGGCCTAGCCCCTAAAGGTGAGGGCTTGGCCCCTAAAGGTGCGGAGACTTCCCTACCTTTGGGGCGGCCCGACGCCGGAGTGGTTCCCGCCAATCCATCACGCCGGGACCCCCCCGCCCCGCCGGGTAGGGGAGAATCCCGCCCCCTAATCCGTTACCTTGTTTCCTCAACATCAACCATTGCAACACACTCCTAGCTGGTCTCCATCATTCTACCCTCTGTAAACCTGAGGACATCCTCTGCTGCCCAAAGCCTACGAATGGACAAAATAGGAGCAGAAGGAGGCCATTCGGCTAAATGGCCAACTTCTCCTCCTATTTCACCATGGCTGCTGTTTGAGTTGAGTTCCACGTCACCATCTACTCCCCGATAACCTTTGGTCCCCTTGCCTAATAAGAATCTATCTACCCCCACCTTAAAATATTCAGCGACCCCTGCTTCCATCGCACAACCCTCGGAGAATAAAAAAAATTATCCTCATCTTTGTCCTAAAAGGGTGACCCTTAGTTTTAAACCAGTGGCCTCTAGCTTTGGACTCACCCATAAGACTCATCCATTCCACGTCCATCTTGTCAAGATCATTCAGGATCTTATATACTTCAGTCAGGTCATCCCTCACTCTTCTAAACTCCAGTGGAAACAAGCCCAGTCTGTCTCATAGGACAACCTGCTCATTCCATGTATCAATCCAGTAAACCTCCTCTGAACCACCTCCAATGCATTTGCATCTTTCCTTAAATAAGAAGTCCAAAACTGCATACAAGTATTTGTGATGTGGTCTCACTAATGTCCTGTACAACTGAAATGTAACACCTTAACTTTTATGTTAAATTCCTTCTAATAAAGGACAGTGTTCCTTAGTTCTTAGCAAGTCCACTTTCACCCTTGTGCTTGTTGACTTATATTGGCTCCCGGTCAAATATTGTCTTGATTTCAAAATTCTTGCCCTTGTTTTCAACCCCCTCCAAGGCCTCCCCCCTCCCCTTCACTGTAATCTCCTCCAGCAGCCCAAAGCTTCTGAGGTTATCTGTGCTTCTCCGATTCGGAACTGCGGCAGTTTTCATCACTCCACCGTTGGGTGGTCATGCCTTCAGTAGCCTGGGCCTCAAGCTCTGAAACCTCCTAAACCTCTCTGTCTCTCTCTACCTCACTTTCCTCCTTTCAGAAGTCCCTTGGATGATACCTCTTTGACCGAGCTTTCGGTCACCGGACTTCATTAATATATCTCCTCCTGTGGCTTGGTGTCATACCTTGGCTCCTGTGAAGGGTACTGGGGCATTTCAATGCATTGAAGGCACGGTGTGAATGTAAGTTGTTGTTAGACAGTGGGAGGGATTTGTCGGCGTAGATTGGAACATCTACGAGTCTTATGACAAACGACCAGTAATGAAGAACAGTGGGGGGGGGGGGGGGGGGGGTGGGGGGCTCTCTCCCTGTGGAGTGCCTTTGTCAATAATCATACCTCAACTTTAACCTAAAAACAAATAATGCGGTCATTATTACATTGCTGTTTGTGGGACCTTTCTATGCGTCAATTGACTGCTGCATTTCTTCCATGGCATTGGTGACTTACACTTCAAAAGTGATGTGATGGCAAAACATAATGGTTTTCAGACCAGAGTCAGAACAGACGAGGTGAACCTCGCCCAGCTTAGAATTCAGAAACACCATCTAATTGTCACCGGCAGCCGCATCTGCAAAATTAATCGGAGGCTTATTGCTTCCTGCGGAGGGAAGGGTGTCCCCAGGGAATCCAGGACTGAGGAACAGAGTCTAAAAAAAAAATCAGTGCTGACCTTTCAGGAATGAAATTAGGAAACACTGTTCCGTGCAAAGGGTGGTGCATGTGAGGAGTTCTCTTCCACAAAAGGCAATCGATGCCAGCTGATCAGTTGTGAAGTGTAAACCCTCTTTTTATTCATTCATGTGATGTGGCCAGCATTTATTGCCCATCCCGAATTGCCCTCTTGAGGTGGTGGTGGTAAGCCGCCATCGGGAGCAGAGCTTTGGGTGACCTCTGCCCTCCTTACCCGGCCCACCCATGACTCCAGTCCCAGGGCAATGTGCTTGACTCTAAACTGCCCTCTTAAATGGCCGCACAAACCACTCAGCGGTATCAGACTGCTACAGAAATAAAACACTGTGGGTACACCAACGGCACGCAGATAGCAGCGGAGTTCAAGAAGGCAGCTCACCACCCACCTTCTCAAGGGTGATTAGTGATGGACAATAAATGCAGCAATGCGCCCAATCCCTAGAATTAATTTTTTTTTAAAAAATATTTTTTATTCTCCTTTTTCACATTTTCTCCCAACTTTACACCCACCAACAATAAACAATAATCATAACAAATATGTCAATCCCCATATCAATAATAACGATCCCATCCTCCCACCATACCCCAAACATTAGCCCGCATGTTCACACAAACAAATGACAAAAAGGAATTAGGGATCACCCATAGTCACCATTAACACACACAGCCCCCCTCCCCCAACCCACCCATCCACCCGCCCCAACCAATGTTCAATGTTATCCAGTTCTGTAAAGTGCACAATGAATAACGCCCATGTCTTGTAGAACCCCTCCATCCTTCCCCCTCAGTTCAAATTTAACCTTCTCAAGAGTCAAGAATTCCAACAGGTCCCCCCGTCACGCCAGGGCACAGGGTGGAGAGGCTGCTCTCCATCCCAACAGGATCCGCCTTCGGGCGGTCAACGAGGCGGAGGCTACAACATCTGCCTCCGCACCCGTTTCCAACCCTGGCTGGTCCGACACCCCGAATATGGCCTCCCGGGGGCCCGGGTCCAGTTTCACGTGTACCACTTGAGAGATTACCCTAAACACCTCCTTCCAGTAATCCTCCAGCTTTGGACAGGACCAAAACATATGAACGTGATTAGCGCCCCCACCCCCCACCCCTCCAGTGGTGCCTTCTCCTCTTCCAAAATAGCTCCGTACACCGCTGACACTACCCCCTTCTCCAGTCCCCCTGTCGTCAACACCTCCTCCAGCAATGTGGAGGCCGGCTCTACCAGGAAGCTCTGTATCTCCTTTCTGGCAAAATCTCGAACCTGCATGTATCTCAACATTTCCCCCTGCTCCAGCCCATACTTCGCTTCCAGCTCCTTCAATCTTGCAAACCGACCCCTAAGAAACAAATCTTTTAGTGTCTTAACCCCTTCTCCTCATGAATTTTTATTTTACCGAAGTTAGGCTGATCAGATTGAGTGTCGGAATAGGCTCGAGGAGCTAAATGGCCTCCTCTTGTTCCTGCAGTTGTTAAATCAATACTTCCTCCCTCTGGGGAGAGGCTGAGTTATCGAGGTTAGCCTGGTGTTAGCTTAATTTATTAATTGGAAATGCTACACCTTCATTGCTCAGCTTCCTGGCAGTTCAGTTCTGATTAATAATATAAATATGACACTGGGACCAACTAATGTCAAGTTTGACACAAACATTCCAAGTGGCGCTTTGAAGTGTGACGATGTACTGGTTACATGTACATGTTGGTAGGAAGGTTAATCATTCTCCCAGGGGATTTCTCACTTCAGGATTAAGAAAGCATCAGAGATCTTGGGTGTACAAACTGAAGCATAAGGGGCGGGATTCTCCCATCGGGCGGCTAAGTGCCGATGCCGGCGTAAAAACGGCAGTGTTTTACTCCGGCGTCGCCGCCCGTTCCGGGACCCCCATTCTGCGGTCCACAGGGGGCTAGCACGGCAGTGGAGCGGCCAAGGCACTCCAGCTGCCGATCCCGGCCTGAACCTGGCGCCGTGGGGTCCACGCATGCGCAGTTGGGCTGGCCCCAACCAGTGCATGCGCAGTGGCCTTCTTCCCTGCGCCGGCCCCAACGCCAAATGGCGCAGAGCCGGCGCAGAGGAAAGGAGGCCGAGGGACAGAGAGGCCGGCCCACCAATCGGTAGGCCCCGATCACGGGCTAGGCCACTACGGAGCCCCCCGCCCCCCCGCCACAGGCCAACCCCGGACCCTTCAACGCCGAGGTTCCCGCCGGCTCAGAAGATGTTAGAACGCCGCCGGTAGGACCCGGCTTTTTGATGACGGCTGCTCGGCCCATCCGGGCTGGAGAATCGGTGTGCCAGCCCATGCCGGAGAGTCAGCGCATACCCCGACCGGCGCCGTGCCGACCACGCCAGCCCCCGCTCTGCGGAGAATTGAGTCCCGGCATCGGGGCAGTGTGGCGCGATTCGCGCGGCCCGCCGGCAATTCTCCGACCCGGTGGGGGGGTCGGAGAATCCCGCCCAAGAGTACTAAAGAAAGAATGATGTATCAGTGACTGGCTTGGCCTGTGCTCAATTCTGGGGAGCACACTTTATGAGGGATGTAAGCCTCCGGGGAAGGTGCAGAACAGAAGAACATAAGAACTAGGAGCAGGAGTAGGCAATTCAGTCCCTCGGGCCCGCTCTGTCATTTAATATAATGGCTGATCTCATCTCGGCTTCAACTCCACTTTCCTGCCCGGTCTCCATGACCCTTCAACCCATTACTGATTAAAAACCTGTCCATCTCCTCCTTAAATTTACTCACTGTTCCAGCATCCATCGCACTCTGGGGTAGGGAATTCCACAGATTCACAACCCTTTGATAGAAGTAATTTTTCCTCATCTGCTACCCTTTATCCTGAAACTATGGCCTGTCGCTCTAGACTAGAATGGTACTGGGGATCAGGGACTTATAGAGGGACTGGAGAAGCTGGGATTATTCTCCTCGGAGCAGAGATGGTTCAGCGAAGCTTTACTTGCATCGTGATAGAACCTCCAGTGCAATAAAACCTCCCAACGTACCCAACAGAAGGTGCTCAAAATTGTGAAGGGCTCTGATCGAGTAGACAGAAACAAATTATTTCCAATGGCAGGAAGGTCAGGGACCAGCAGCCACAGATAGGAAGGTCAGGGACCAGCAGCCACAGATTTAAGGTGGTTGGCAAAGGAAGCAGGGGATTGGGAGGGGTGGGGTGTTCACAGCGCAGCACAAGATGCCACCGGAGTGTGGCTACACTCTGCAAGCTCTCCCCAACAGATCCCCTTTTTACTTATCTTACAATCGTTCAAATCTTTTCAAATTTAATTCTAAGACCACATTGTGTAACTTCTATTGCCCTATTATGTATTTTCTTTTATTTCCTTTTTTTTCTTGTACTTAATGATCTGTTGAGCTGCTCGCAGAAAAATACTTTTCACTACCGTGGGGCAGCACCGGTAGCACAAGTGGATAGCACTGTGACTTCACAGCGCCAGGGTCCCAGGTTCGATTCCCTGCTGGGTCACTGTCTGTGCAGAGTCTGTTCTCCCCGTGTCTGCATGGGTTTCCTCCAGGTGCTCCGGTTTCCTCCCACAGTCCAAAGACGTGCAGGTTAGGTGGATTGGCCATGATAAATTGCCCTTAGTGACCAAAAAGGTTAGGAGGGGTTATTGGGTTACGGGGATAGGGTGGAAGTGAGGGCTTAAGTGGGTCGGTGCAGACTTGATGGGCCGAATGGCTTCCTTCTGCACTGTATGTTCTATGTTTGTACATCAGTACACGCGACAATAGACAAATCCAAGAGGAGGAGAGAATCTTCTTACACACGGTAACTGACAGTGGTCTGGAGCGCACTGTCTGAAAGGGTTATGAATCAGTGGTTGACTTTGAAAAAAGGAATTGGATTTGCAGAGCTGGAGAGTGTGACAAACTGGATATCGCTCTTTCGAAACGTTAGTATGCAGGCACAGACTAGGGCTGGCGGTCTCCTTCTCTCCCTGCTGCAAGCTTCAACCACATCACGTAGAATATACTACTCGGCTGCCACAGGAAACTGACGTGCTTTCAGGGGGATAAAGTCTCATTTCTACACACAGTGCATAAATCCATACAGAAGCCAATTACTGGACTTTAATAATTTAATAATCTTTATTGTCACAAGAAGTAGGCTTACAATAACATACAATGAAGTTATTTAGGATTTAGATGTGCACCTGCAAAGCTGAAGCATACAAGGCCAAGTGCTGAAAAATGGATTTAGAATAGTTAGGTGGTTGTTTTTGACCAGTACAGATGATGGGCCGAAGGGCTTTTTCTGTGTTGTCGACCTCTACGACTATGACTGTATGACTATAGTTATTCTGTTATAAATGTTTTTTTATTGGGTTTTTGAACAAAGTATATTTACCGTTATGTACACAAAGATATATATATATATATATAGAAGAGAAGGGCCCACCCAAACATACCACAAAAAATAATAATAATAAAAAAGAAATTTAAAAATAAAATGAAGTAACTGGTAGGGTATTGTGCACCAGCTCAACAGCGGCAACTCTGTACAATTGGCAATATTATTTACAACACATAAGTAGGCATCTGATTGTGTGTGTTGGGGGGGGGTCGGGAGGGGGGGGGGGGGGTCGGTAGATATACATTTGGGTGCCGGAGAAACAATTACAGAGGGCAATACTCGAGTGGGTCTGGTGTTGGTGTTGTCACTTGCTTCTCCCGGACGGATTTCGCTGCCGTTGTCGTCTCGCGCTCACCTCCGCTTCAGCCGTTCGTCCCGTCTTTCGTCTGGATTTTCCTTGTTCTCTGTTCCTGTAGATGCCAAGTTTGTTATTGTTTCCCATGCCCTCCTTCCGGCTATCATTCCCCATACTCCCCCCCTCTCCCCCCCCCCCCCCCTCTGGTTCTCCCGTATTGTTCCCTGTCTCTTTACTCTCCCCCCCCGCCGTTCTGTCCCCTCCCCCCCCCCCCGCTCCTGTGGTTCGCCTTTCTTTCCTCTTAGGTTTAGCGGTCGTCGTCCACCCCCCCCCCCCCCCCTCCCTGATCTATCCCTCCCTCTCACGCCTTCCTGGTCTATCCCTCCCTCTCTACTTTCCCCTGACTCTTGGCTACCTGGCTATTCTTCTGCTTGTTCGTTGGCCACCACAGGTCCCGGAACAATTGGGTGGATGGCTCCCACGTTCTGTGGAAGCCGACGTCTGACCCTCGGATGGCAAATTTGATTTTCTCCATTTGGAAAGATTCTGAGAGGTCGGAAAGCCAGTCTGCAGCTTTGGGTGGTGCTGCTGACCGCCAGCCGACCAGGATTCTACGGCGGGCGATCAGGGAGGCAAAGGCAAGGGCATCCGCCCTCCTCCCCAGGGAATAGATCTGGCTGGTCTGATACCCCAAAGACCGCCACTTTCAAGCATGGCTCCAGCCTCATCCCCACCACTTTGGACATTGCCTCGAAGAAGGCTGTCCCTTTTCATTTCATTTCATTTCAGTACCCCGCAAGTCTGGGGCAAGACCAGAACATGTGGGCGTGGTTGGCCGGGCCTCCTTGGCACCGCTCACATCTGTCCTCCACCCCCGGGAAGAACCTACTCATTCGGGTTCTTGTTAAGTGGGCTCTATGGACCCTGACTAGCGTCAGGCTGAGCTTTGTCCGACATTTTGGTCAGGCCAAATTGCTGCCGTAGTTGGTTCCAGGACTGGAGGGTGGCTATCACCACCGGGCAGCTGGAGTGTTTTTTGGGTGGGGATGGGAGTGCCGCCGTGGCGTGGGCCCTGAGGGAGGTCCCCTTGCAGGAGGCCTCCTCCGCGCGCTCCCACTCGGCTTCTGGCTCCTTGATCCATCCCCTTATTCGCTCGGCTGTCGCCGCCCAGTGGTAGAATTGTAGGTTTGGGAGGGCAAGCCCCCCTCCTGGATTTTGTTTTTTGTAAGACCTTCTTTGGGATCCTAGCATCCCCCCCGCACCCCCCCCCCCATACGAACGCCATGATTAGTTTGTCCAGCGCTTTGAAAAAGGCCTTGGGGATGTAGCTCGGGATGGATCTGAGTAGGAAGAGGTACCTGGGCAGTATGTTCATTTTGATCGTCTGGATCCCCGCAGTGGGAGTGGGAGTGTGCTCCATCTTTGCAGGTCCTTTTTTACTTCCTCTTTCAGACTGGTGAGGTTCCATTTGTGGATCCCTTTCCAGTCATGGGCTATTTGGATCCCCAGGTAGCGGAAAGTGTGCGTCTCTCTAGGGAGACGATCACCTCTGGTATTCTCTCCCCGGATGGGGTCATTATCACGTTCAGCAGGCGCCTGATGTTCGAGGTAAGCTGTCTACCTTTGACAAAGCCCGTCTGGTCCTCTGCGACCACCTCTGGTACGCAGTCTTCTTGCCTTTTGGCTAGGGTTTTGGCCAGTATTTTGGCATCTGCGTTCAGCAGTGAGATGGGTCTGTATGACCCACATTCCGTTGGGTCTTTATCCTCTTAGGTATCAGCGAGATTGAGGCCTGTGCTAACGTGGGTGGCAGTGTGCCCCTAGCCAGAGAGTCTGTGAACATCTCCCGCAGGTGCGGGGCCAGTGCTGTCGCAAATTATTTGTAGAAGTCCATCGGGAACCCGTCTGGTCCCGGCGCCTTCCCCGCTTGCATGGAGCTAATGCTGTCGATGATCTCTCCCAGTGCTAGTGGTGCTTCTAGGCCCCGTTTTCTGCCCTTCCCATGACTGGTATGCCCAGTCCATCAAGGAACTGTTTCATCCCGGACTCCCCCATTGGGGACTCTGAGGTGTACAGCCCTTGAAGCTTTTGTTGATCTTTTCTGGTTCCGTTTCTAATGTGCCTCTGGTATCCCTGATTTGTGCAATTTCTCTGGTGGCTGCCTGCTTTCTCAGCTGGTGTGCCAACAGGCGGCTGGCTTTGTCTCCATGTTCGTATAGGGTCCCACGTGCCTGTTGGAGTTGGTGCACTGCTTTCCTGGTGGAGAGTAGATCATAGTTCCTTTGTAACTCTTTCCTCTCCGCCAGGAGCTCTACGGTCAGGGCCTCGGAGTATTTACGGTCTACCTCCAGTATGGAGTCAATCAGCTGCTGCCTAGCCGCCCTTTCCTCCCTATCTCTTTGCGCTTTGAAAGCAATAATTTCCCCTCATAGTGTGGCCTTTAGCGCTTCCCAGAACGTGGAGGGTGAGACCTTCCCGTTCCGGTTGTTCTCCGTACTCTGCTATGGCCTGCAATATCCTTTCGTTGAAAGCCTTGTCAGCTACTGGGCAATGTCCAACCACTGTGCGTCCACCATATGGATAGTCCCCTGCACTCTGGAGTCTCCCTTTCCCCAGAGACCGTACTGGGTGGATGCTTGCAGCGACTCCTTGTTCCGAGCCCTTGGTTGTGGCACTTTGTAGCCCTATTGCTATTCCCTATCTAGCCTTGTTTCTCCCTCCTTCCGTGTCCCACTCTCCGGTCCGTCCCTTCCCCCCTTTTTCCCCCTCTCTTTTGTCCCGCTTTCCCCTGTTTCTATCCCCATTTGCTCTCCCGCCTCTGTTGACTGGTTTCCCCCCCGCTCTCCGCCTGGCACCTTCCCCCCTGTTGGGGGTGCGCTGCGGCCCTGCTCTGTTACATGCCCCCGGCGCTAGCTTTCCTGCTAGTACAGTGGCCCCCCTCTTGGGAGTTACTGTCTCACTTCTCCCTTGCCCGACCTCTGCGGTTTTCTGCCCGCTCTTCCCCCGTCCCACCCTGCACTCCTCTCGCTTGCTCTCCCCTCTCTGCTACTCTCGTTCCCTCGAGCTGGGGCCTGGTCTCCCACCTGAAGCGGTCCCTCGGGTAGTGGTTTGCTTTTTGTTCAGGGTGCGCTCGCCGTGGCGGGGGTGGTGGCAGGGGGGCCTGGCGTTTCTACCCTTAATCCTCTCTGGTAGGCGCACTATCCTGACATTTTGCCTTCTCGAGCGGTTTTCCTGATCGTCCACTCTGCCTTTCAGGCGCCCCTGCGTTGTGCCGAGTCTCGCCACCTTCTTCTCCAGGGCAGTGATCCAGTCGCAGCTTTTTTCAGCTCCTTAATGGTCGCTTCTTGGGCTTCCAGTTTCTCCTCTGCTCTGCCCAGGGCGAGCTGCACGTCTGCCAGGGCCTTCGCCGTTGCTGCCTGCACTGCGGCCTCCATGTCTGCTCTGGCCTCTGCCTTGTTTTCCTGCTGATGTTCCCTCAGCGCCTCAGCAAAGGCTGCCTTCCAGTTCCAGTTGCCCCTGGCCCAGGGGGAAAATTCTTCTGTCTGTCGAGTTCTTTTTGTTGCGGCGAACCTTCCATTCTGCCGCTTCGTGCACCGATTAGTTCGTCTGAACGGGCTTGCCCATTGTCCCGTCTGCGTTTAGAGCCTTTTCTCCCTCTGCTTTGGCTCCCTTCTGGCATTTTTTTTCTTCCCCTTTTTCCCCCCCTTTCTATTTTTTTCTCCTGCCCGCTTTCCTTTCCCCCTCCCTTCTCTCCTTTCACACTTTTTTTAAAAAAAACTCTTTCCAAGAATTTTTTAAAAATAAAAAGTGAAAAATTTCTTTCTCTTTAAAAGTTTTCTTCTCAAAAGTTTTTTTTTGTCTCAAGTCCCCTGTCATGCAGTCTGCAGCATGGATCTCAGCATAGCAGCCTCAATCTTGCTGGTATGGAACTCAGACTGCTCTCTTCACCAGCTCTCAGCCATCCAGTTCGCTCCTTTCAACCCAGGCCAAATCTGAAACCCACCCCCACCCAAACGTTGAGTGATCACACTTGAGTAGGCCCAAAACTATTTTGATAAATGCAAGGTCCAAAAGCTTGAGTGTGAGCCAATGAGGCCTGAAATTGTTGGGGTCAGTTGATGCTGAGATGAGGGAAGGCTGGAGAAGTCATGTTGAATCGGTGGAAATGGGAAAGTTGAGCTTCAGTACCAATGGTGCAGAGTTCTGGGTGGTCTGAAGCTAGGACAGAGATTAGGCAGGCCTGAGGCTCAGTTGATCTTAAGGTTGGTTCAAGGGTCAAAGCTGGCACAAGGCTGGTTCAAGGGTGAACTAACCCGTGGTTGTTTCAAAGATTAATCAGGTACAAGGCTGTTTCAAGGGTCAACCAGATCCAAGGCTGACTCAAAGGCCCCAAAAAAGGCTAGGGGCTGCTTCAAAAGCCAACTAGTCCCAAGATTGGCTCAAAGGTTGACCAGGCCCAAGGTTGATTCGAGGGTCAACTAGGCCAGAGGCTGATTCAAGGGTCAAAGAGGCCCGAGGCTGGACCAGGTGTCCAGCAGGCCCCAAGCTGGAGTTGGGGCTGAGCAGGCCAAAGGCCTTGAGAGGAATACTGTGGAGTACCCACTACAAAATTAAGAAGTAGTGAGTGACAGTGATTCCGAAAGACTGAATGTTTTGTGAGCGCATGTGCAATCAATTCAATGTTTGATCTTACACAGAGCACTGCAAACATTTGCCTACAAAGAAAAACATTGCACACTTCGTGACATGCTGCTCAGAACACTTTTTTTAATGTTTTTGTCACAGGCAATAATGACCATAATTAAATTTATTTTAAAAAATTTATACAAATCCAGTTTTAATACTAATGTATTACAACAAAGATAATATTTAATTTATACACAGGCCATTATACTGTTAACTAAAAAGATCCATTTCTAGTTCTCTGACAACCTCATTTTCTTGGGTTTTCCAAATAGGCACTACTTAATGATCATTAAGTTACATATTTTGTGTTAAAGACTGGAAAACATGGCTCTCCTCACACACATTGGACAATACTTTTTTATGTTACAATACAACAATACTGGGTCATCATGGCAGAAGAGATGATGCAATGTACACACTCAAACACATTTATATACTCACATACACAGCCTGAAATAAAACAGTGTATACCGATCATAAGAAATAGGATAACGTTAAACTGCAGGGGATTCAGCCAATATCAACACAGAGAGCAGGGGCATCTACAAGGAGGCAACACAGCCACCACGAGAGTCACAGGAAGATAGTGAACAGTCACTGCCAGCACTGTGATAATAGTATCACACAAAGATAGTGGATAGTTCACTGCTAACACTGTGACAATAGTATCACTTGGAGATAGTGAACAGTCACTGCCAGCACTGTGACAATAGTATCACATGGAGATAGTGGACAGTTCACTGCTAACACTGTGACAATAGTATCACATGGAGATAGTGGACAGTTCACTGCTAACACTGTGACAATAGTATCACATGGAGATAGTGGACAGTTCACTTCCAGCACAGGGAGTAATTAAGAGTCATCATCAGCAGAGCCACAAATAGGCAGTGGCCATCAACAAAGCATTGGTTTGACCATATCAAAGGTGCCAAGCATCACTCTCTCACATCAGAAAACAAGCAACTCCTGTAATTCCTCGACAAAAGTCAAACCCTTGAACCTTGGAGCCTCCGTTTTTATCTGCCGGTCCATTTTATTGAAAGCGTTCTCCATGTCCTTTGGATGGATAACCATTCCTCAGGATTGCTTGGGCATTCCCTCCTCTCTCTCGATAAATTCGGGAGCACAGTAGTTAGCACTGTTGCTTCACAGAGCCAGGGACTCGGGTTCGATTCCAGTTTGGGGCACTGTCTGTGGAGTCTGCACGTTCTCCCCGTGTCTGCGTGGGTTTCCTCCGGGTGCTCCGGTTTCCTCCCACAAGTCCCAAAAGACGTGCAGGTTAGGTAATTTGGACATTCTGAATTCTCCCTGTGTACCCGAACAGGCGCCGGAATGTGGCGACCCTGGGCTTTTTACAGTAATTTCATTGCAGTGTTAATGTAAGCCTACTTGCGACAATAAAGATTATTATTAACTCCCTCAATTTTCCGTTATGGAACTGGACTGCTCGCTCACTACTCGCCAGCACACCAGTCTTCACCTAAAACCAGGAATGGAGGATATGTGACTTTGGGCGTCAGGACCACTCTACTCCATCGCACTCCGTGACCTGATCAGCTTAATTTGAACCTGACTCACGAGTAGGAAGCCGATGGGATCATGTGGGAATCCCAATCTGATCGGGCGGGATGGTGCTATTGACTGAAATGGAGAGTAAAACCAGGCAGGGGTGTAAAATTGGGTGGCGGAAGGTCAAAAGAGTGCTGTCATTTTCTCATGAGGGGGTTAGGTTGCAATTGCCCCCCAAATGTCTCTCCCCAAGTACCTTTTCAGTAGGGATTACAGAATTGTGACCAGGAGTGGAAACCTCAGCTGCCTGGCTGTTTGCTTCAGGCCAGGGCAACTGGTGTTAGAAATCAGGGGTTAGAAATAAGTGGTTGTCCATTCAAGACGAGGTGAGGACGACTTTTTGTGTCTCAAGAGGGCCATTGATCTGTAGAATTATTTTCACCAGGGAGCAAGTGGAGGCAGTGATTCCGGAGGCTGAATTAGGTAGATTACTGATGGACAAGGGAGTCAAAGGGTATAATACAGTAGACAAGCAAGTGGAGTTGAGGCCACACTCAGGTCAGTTATGGTCTTATCAAATTGCAGAACAAGCTCAATAGAGCAGGAGCTGAATGGCCCTACGCTTGTTCCTAGTTTGTATGTATGGTGGCTTCTTATGCCCCCCCCCACCCCCCCACCCCCCCTCCCCCCACCCCCCCCCCTCCCCCCCTCCCACACTGCTCTAGCACTGAGCCAGGTCGGATCTGGTCTATATCGTTCCTGTGCCTATTGATGGAGCTAGAATAGTTCAAATAATTTGTCTGATACAATTGCTTAAGGGTCTTTCAGTGTGCGACGTAATAAATATATTGCTTAAAGTTATGATTTAAACTAGCTTATGCATTATACATATATCTATATATGATAAACATGTACACATGTAGAAAACTTGCAGACTGAGCAGTTAAGTAGCAAATGAAGTTTAACTCAAATAAATGTGAGGGGGAGATGTACTTTGGGAAGAAAATATAAAAATCACCGACCGTTCAGAAAATAAGAAAGTGAATGGGTGTGAGGAGCAAAGGGATCTGGGGATATAGGTGGACAAATCATTAAAGCAGATTTGCAGGTCTGCTGTGTTATCAAAGCACTAAGATTTATTTCCAGAAATATAGAATTCAAAAGTAATAAATTTGTACTACCATAAGGGATAGGAGTGGGCCAGATGGTCTCTGGAGCCTGTTCCCCATTTAGTAAGCTCATGGCTGATCTTTGACCACAGCTCCACTGCTGTGTTTTCCCAGCACTTACTCGCCTTCCAATTTGCTCCAGCCTGTTAACTTTCTGTGCTTCTCGCACAAGGGCACCCAAATCCTTAACACCAACATTTAATAGTTTCTCGCTGTTTAAAAATATTGTTTTTCTATTCTTACTGACAGAGAATGACTTCACATGGACCCACTTTATATTCCCATCTGCCACTCGATTGCCTACTCAGTATCATTTTTTAAATTAAATTTACAGTACCCAATTCATTTTTTCCAATTAAGGGGCAATTTAGCATAGCCAATCCACCTAGCCGGCACATCTTTTGGGTTGTCAAACACGGGGAGAATGTGCAAATTCCACACAGACAGTGACCCAGAGCCAGGATCGAACCTGGGACCTCGGCGCCATGAGGCAGCAGTTCCAACCCCCCCCCCCTCCCCCCCCCAACCCCCACTCAGTATCATTCACACCTACAAGCGCCAACAGACAAGAATCGGACCACCGTCCCTTGACAACCAACAGTTTCCATCACCAAATTCCTCAACACCCTGTGAAGGGGGGTTCACTACTGATCAGAAACTTAGCTTGGCCAGCCATTTGAAGACTTTGGCTACAAGAACAGGTCAGAAACTGTCACTTCCTGACTCCCCACTTGCCTGTAAGCGCAGCTTCAACAATGACTCACAAAGCTCACTGCCACCTAGAACAAAGCAGTCTGCTTTGATCAGCATCTCAGCCGCCAGTTTAAACATTCACTCTCCCCACCACTTCCGCAGTGTGTGCCATCTACAGGATGTACAGCGGCAACTCGCCAAACGTCCTTGGGCAGCACCTTCCAAACCCGCAACCTCTACCACCTAGATGGGCAAGGGCAGCAGACACATGGGAACACCACCACCACCTGCAAGTGCTCCTCCAAGTTACACACCATTCTGCCTTTAGTCATTGCCGAATCGTCACTCACGATCAGTCTTGTGGGTGCACATGCACCACGCTGGCAGCAGCAATTCAAGGTGGTGGTGAAGGGCAATTAGGGATGAGCAATAAACGCTGGAAATGTCGGCGATTCGCACATCCCATGAAATAAACTTGTATGGGGCCCTAGTCAGACTGTACATAAGACGATCAATTCCACTCTCCCAGCTATAAAAATAACATGGGGGGGGGGGGGGGGGTGGTGGATGTGACCTGTGACCACAACCAAGATTGCATCTCTCGGGGAAGTTTGAGCTTTTTTCTTCAGAAGATAAAATTCAGGGTGAACTGATCTTTAAAGTTCTGAACATGGAGAGGTGTAGAATTCAAATCTTGGGCCCATGAATACAGGATTAATACTAATTTACTGATAAATCCAGCAGAGAAGTGGAAAATGCCTTTCGTCAAGAAGTGGTTAGAATGTAGAACTCAATACCACATGGATTGAGGCAAATAGTTTATTTGCATTTAAAAGGAAAGATAGATGAGTACATGAGAGAAAATGGACTAGAAAGATATGCTGAGAGGCTGAGATGAGATAGACAGAAGGCGAGGGGAGCACACAATTATCCTATAATATACACTACAATGTAACCATCACCCCAATCGGAATTGGAAATGTCTAGCCTTGGCCCTCCCTAACAAATGTATGTGATAATTTCAGGAATTGTCACCTCCCAAGCACTGGACTGTCAACACAGGCTGAGCGGTCGGAGTCGAAGTAGTTCGGGGCATCACCCAAATTCTGAGCTATCTTTGCTGCCTTTGTGAAGCAAACAAAACCCACCCTCTGCTCGATCCATTCCCCATGCGCACAGCTTCCACGTGTGGGTATCCGAGCATGGAAAGGGTTAGGTTTGAGGACTGCTGACTGCCTGGGATTTCTCTGGAGTTTCCCGGAATTAAAGTCTCATCGCTGGGAAGACAATTTATTGGGGCTTTGAAAAAAAAATGACGTTTGTAAAAAAAAAAAAAAGTTTTAATGGTACTGGTTACAAAAATAAATCTGAGGTGTTGGGTTGGGAGAGTGGTGGTAAAAATGTTTGTTTGACTGACAATCAACAAAATCGTCCAATCGGGTAAGGAAGAATCCATTCGCATTCCAATTGGCCATCACTAGGCAGCGCACAAGTAGGGAGAGCCTGTCAAACCACTGGCAGCCGGAGATTGTGTGATGACATCTTCAATGGGTGGCATCCCTAGTGTTGTGTTGGTGCTCCATGACATTCATTAATATCGCAGTCTTTAAGTAAAATCCTGTAAAACGTGATACTCATGTATCCCTGCTCAGTGTGTCATAAATGACCTCTCAAGTCCTGCCGCAAAGGGCAGGGGCTGGCCATCAGTCTTTTAGCATCTCCCACAGGATAGGTAGGTCAGCAGAGCTGAGAAGGGTTGATGTATTTTTCCATGGGTTGTGGAGGACTTGCCAAGTCAGAAGGCACAGCTAGATTTCATCTCAAATGAGAATAACACAAGCTAATAGTTGTGCACTTTCACCCAGGAGATACCAGGTTCGAAACCCGCTCACTGCCCCCATAGCTCAAAAAGGGAGTGTATTTCCGGCCAATGAATGACCAGCTTTGCTCAGTGGTCCAGTGCAACTAACGGCCACTTATCCACAGGGCTTTTGCACAACTAGCTCCAGCCAATGGGCAGTGCATACAATGATACAGTGCCAAAAGAAACCATCTAACCCATCCTGCTGATTCCGGCCATTAGAAAGAGGCACCTAATTAGTCCCACTGTCCATAGCCAGGCAAATTTGCCTTTGAAAGTGTATATCTAGATTCCTTTTCAAAGATTAATATCAAATCTTGCGTATCAAGGACAGATTATGGGCATCTTAGACTTCAACAACTTCTATAGTACATATGCTACATTTTAAACAGGGAAATAATCCCGTAGATTCCATAATATTTCAGTCTTAGGCATAGCACGTGCTTCCTGTTACTTGTCATGCTTACTTCCTGACCACTTGCTTTGTCACGCGATGCTGATGATATACCCAGTGTTAGAAAATTGTCAATTATATGGCTAACTAACCATGAGGGGTGGCATGGGAGGTCTGCTAGCCCTTGTGTGTAAAACAGAATCACAGACTTTCAATCATCTGACTTTCTGGAAGCACGTCGAGAGGTACACTGTGTAACACACACACCGGGCTGCAAATGGACATGGTGGGTGGGGAGGCACAAAATAGGCCAAATTACTTTTCCCATATGTTATATCATACACCCATTTTTTAGCTCAATGCAGTCAACAGAGGTGAATGATGGGTGTGCGAGGCGCAACTGATGCAAGTGCACCTCTGGTCATATCCAATTATAATCCCTACAATGTATTACACTGGGAATACATTCCCACATATTTCATTGTGGTATAATGCTCATGCACATGTTGTATAGAACACTACAGATATCATAGGCATTACACTCCCAGATATTTCTTGCGATGAAACACAGACGGACTCTGTACCTGCACACTGCACTGTCACTAAACCTTATCCTCAAACATTCTGCTGCGAAGAAGTCTACTGGGCTCTCTGCTGGTTACTTGGGAGGGTATCGGCAGCAACAGCCCTCTGGCTCGGTCCACCGGATTAGCCACCAAGCAGAGGTTGGAGATTGGGGAAGAATCCACAGGAAGGGAAACGGGGCGGGAACTTTTCAAAGCCTCCGTTATGACGTTTGGACCGAAAGGTTATTAGCCCTCGACTAAACCACAAAATAACGATAGGCCTGGTCGCAGATCCAGAAGCATCGGAGCAACAGGCAGGCTGATGTTTAACGTTAGGCTGGATGAGGATGGGGGAGGAACTGCTGCCTGGGAATTCTCACAAAGGGTGAGCCGCTGTTTCCTCGATTAGCACATGGGTGCCGGGCACAGAAGGCAACCGGGAGACATTGTGTGCTCTTCAATCCAATAATTTGAGTGCCGCTGTATCAAAGTGCCCAAGAAGCTGAATCATGAAAATCAGCCCCTCAGGTTTCCATCCTCCATCACCCCCCTGCCCCAAAAAAACATGAATCCATCTTCAGGAGAACTATCTTTATCAGAGAGTGGGTGAAATATGAACCTCATTACCACAAGAAGTTGTGGCTGATAGCATAGGGGCATTTAAAAGGAAGATAAATAACCACATGAGGGAGAAAGGATTAAAAGGATATGCAAATAGGATGAGATGAAGCAGAGTAGGAGTGGACTCATATGGGTCATTAACACTGGCACAGACAAGTTGGGACAGATGGCTTGTTTCTATAGTGTGTGTTAAAAGTAAACACAGGAGGTGGGCATTATAAAAATGTCTTGCCCTCATACAGTATACTTCCCTTGGATAATTGAACCCGGTGGGCAAAGGAAATTACCTCTAATTTGGTCTTCAAGTAATAATTAGAGCCCAGGAATTAAAAGCGTCCTGGCTAATGCTGGAATTAAGGGAGATTCCCTTGGCATACTGCATCGATTGGCCTCAGCAAATAGCGGGCTGGGAAGATGGGGTGGGGAAGAGTACATACCTTCAACAGACCTGCCTGTCAGCCCTTCCCTTCACCAACTGTACTCCTCTTCTTCACCCTCCCTGTACCTCAGGCACCTGGGTGAATGGGTCCAGTATGTACAGGTGAAGTCCCGTGCCTAATCTTTTGTTGCGGAGAACAGGTGGGGGCAGTGGCCGGGGTTGGAGATAGTAGGACAGCTGTGAAATTGACCGATGTGAAAGAGGAAATTGGGACTTGGGACACTGACCACGTCAACACCACACTTCACGAAGACCGTACCAAATTAGATAAAATCGGAGGTTTAGGATCAGTGGAAATGGAGGAGATTCACGAGTTTATGACCTTCAGATCGGTCGTTTCAGAACAATTTCCGACCTACAAATTCAGAACCATGAAACTGGAAAAAAAACTTGGAATGCCGAAACCGAAATGTTTTACAGACGCTCAGATACGTTCCAAGTGTAGTCACTGTTGTAATGTAGGAAACTTCGAGCCACTAATTTGCAAGCTCCCAGGACCAGAAATTTGACCAGGTTATGTGTTTTTGGTGATTTTGCTTGGGGAATAACTCTTGGCTGTAGGGTACCAGGGAGAACATTCCTTCTCTTTGTTGAAATGGTGCCGTTGGGAACTTTAACATCCACCTGAGAGGGTAGGCCGGGCTTTGAATTAACATCCCATCCGCAGCAACATTATTATCTTTAACATGAGACAGGAGCAGCTGTAACAATATGGGTCCATTGTATCATAGCTGATCTTGGGCTTCAATACCACTTTATTGCCTGCTGCCCATGTCCCTTCGTCCCCCAAGACATCCAACATCTGTCAATCCCAGCCTTAAATGTATTCCACGATGGAGGATCCACAGCCCTCTGGGGTACAGAATTTCAAACAGTGCCGACCCTTTTGCGTGACGTAATTTTTCCTCATCTCGATCCTAAATGATTGGCCGTTTATTATCCTCAGACTGGGCCCGTGTTTTAGATTCCCCGACCAGCGCGAAAAAAACTCTCAGGGTCCACCCTATCAAGCCCCTTCAGAATATTGTTCGGATTCAATGAGAACACTCTTCCAAACTTCGGAGAATATAGGCCCAATTTATACAGCCTCTCATTATAAGACAACGCCCTCATCCCAGGGACCAATTTGATGAGCATTCACTTTACTCTTTCGAATACGAGCATATCCATTCTAAAAGGTGGAGACCAAAACTGCTCACAGTACTCCAGATGTGGTCTCACTTAAACCCTGTACACCTTTAGCAAGGTTGGTTTACTCCTGTACTCCAATCCCCCTACTAACATGCAATCTGTGTTCCCAATAGTTTGCTGCACCCGCATGCTAACTTTCTGCATTCTTTAATGAGCATGGCCAAATCTCTCTGAAATCAACATTCACAAGTTCCATGCCTTGTTTAAAATATTCTAAACTTCTATTCTTATGAGTAAAGTGCAGAACTTCACACTTTTCCTCCATTATATTGCATCGGCCATCATGCTGCCCATTTCTTTAACCTGTCTCTTTGTAGCTTTTCTCTGTACTCCCCACGCCTTACCTTTCCACCTAGCTTGGTATCACCAGCAAACGTAGATACATTACTCTCTGACACTTCATCTAAGTCATTAATACAGCTGGAAGATGGGGCCCCCCAACCATGCAGCACTCCCTCATTACTGCACTGGAGCATCAGGCCAGATTAGGTGTTCTAGTCCCAAGTGGGCAGCACGGTAGCATTGTGGATAGCACAATTGCGTCACAGCCTCCAGGGTCCCAGGTTCAATTCCGGCTTGGGTCGCTGTCTGTGCGGAGTCTGCACATCCTCCCCGTGTGTGCGCGGGTTTCCTCTGGGTGCTCCGGTTTCCTCCCACAGTCCAAAGATGTGCAGGTTAGGTGGATTGGCCATGATAAATTGCCCTTAGTGTCCAAAATTGCCCTTAGTGTTGGGTGGGGTTACTGGGTTATGGGGATAGGGTGGAGGTGTTGACCTTGGGTGGGGTGCTCTTTCCAAGAGCCGGTGCAGACTCGATGGGCCGAATGGCCTCCTTCTGCACTGTAAATCTATAATTCTATGATAAAGTGTGGACTTGTACCCATGACCTTCTGACCCCCAATATGAGAGCACTGGGTAGAACCTAAAACGAAGACTGAATTTCTCAACAGGTTCCAGTTATTCCTTACATGCATTCGCCGCAGATTGGTAACTGGCAAACAATTGTACTTGCATATCGTTTTAACAAATGCGCCTGAGGATATTAAAAAACCCAGAAAAGTCACAGACAGCAAATAACCTCAATTGTTCGAGTTTGTTGGCCACAAAATTAACTTCAGGACAAGATGATATTCCGCAGAAAAAGCACCAAAACAAGAAGAGTGAAGGAGTGGGGAGAGGTGTTGGAAACATGACAGAATACTCGGTGTCCCAACAACACTGCCCTGAGGGTTGGCATTTTCAACCCACCTCCCTCTCATATTCTGGTAAACTACCCTAGAGGTCTCCCACTGGTCAGAGTTTCTCCACCCCTGAAAGATTGGTGGGGGAAGGGGGTGCGGCGAGGGAAAGCTGCAAGGGTTATCAATAGTTTCCCTCTGGGACAAGTGAAAAGAATCCCCTCCTTCAATAAGACAGAGCTGGCGGATCTAATGTTTTATTTTATTTTCCCCTTTCTGGGGAAGTGCCATCGTGGCATGACTGAAATCAGGAGCTCATTCGTAGGATCTCACTGCGCACTGTGCAGAAGGAAGGCCATTCGGTCCTTCATGCCTGTGCTGGCTCTTTGAAAAGCTATTAGTTCCAATGGATCTTTCCATTTTTAGTGGTGTAGGTTCCACCCGTCCCATCAACCACGTTAAAACCTTGTGGAAATTTGCGGCAGCCGCAGCTGAGTTGTCAGCACACTTGCCTCTGAATCGCAAGGTTTCAGGTTCAAGTCCCACTCTAAGACCTTGGGCACAAAAATATCTAGTCTAACACTCCAGTCCGGTACCGAGGGGATGCTGCACTGTCAGAAATGCCGTCTTGTGGATGAGGCATGAAAGCAAGGCTCCATCTGCCTGCTTCAGTGGATGTAAAAGATGCAATGGCGCTACTATGAAGAGCACGGGGAGTTCTTCCTGACATCTTGGTCACGACTGATCCCTCAACCAAAATCACAAGAACAGATTGATCTGGCTATTATCACATTAGGGTTGGTGGGGGGTTTGCTGGGAACACGTTGGCTGCCATATTTCCTCCATTGCAACAGTGACCACACCTCAAAAAATACCTCACCGGCTGTGAAACCCTGTTGGTCATGTAAAACACTCGTCTTTTTTTCTTTTACCGTTACCAAACCTACTAAACCATGGTACGTTTTACAATGTGAATTCCAGAACAGCATTCTTCCCAAATAATTAAATATTTGCACCACAGTGCAGCCACAGATACATTAGTCAGCGAGGGATGTCAAGAGTAAACTAACCAAGAGGGATCAGCAAAGTTATTTTCACTTCCAAAAGTGGTCTGCAGGGAGACACCCTGGTACAATTTTAATATAACCCTAAATTGGAGCGAGTTGCAATACTAACGTTCTACCCCATCCTGTAGATTTCCCTGAACACCCCGTCCTCCCCCCTGACGATTATCTCTTCAGGGATGACCTCAAGGCATCCCAGAATAGATTAATTATCCCTGCCGACTCAATAGAGTCCTGGCTTGCGGCCAATCAAAAATGTAGGTTCATTCAGGAAGGTGTTGAGTGCATCGCAGACTTCATCAGGAGCGGGCATCGGAGAAAGCTCACCAACCTCCCAATCAACCTCATCCACCTGACCCTCCAAGCTTCACACGCCCACACACCTGGCTGAGTCTGCCGATCACACATCCCGCTCGTCAGTTGTCTCAGAATCCACTGAACTGGAGTGGAAGCTAGTCACCCTCGATCCTAAGAATCCCTCCCATAGAATCGCACAGAACAGGAGGAGGCAGTCCATTCTGTCCTGTCTGTGCCCTGACCCCGTGGCCCTGACACAGCCCTGTTAACAGCGTCGATGAGGGGAAATTTAAAAAGAAGTTACTTATTGTGGTTTAGGAGCACTGACAAGAGGAACCATGTATAATATTTACAACCCTGGAGCAAAGTGAGATTAGAGAATCTGGCTTCACTCCACAGCCTCAGGATGCTTGACATGGTGACCAAAATTCCTCTAGAAATATCTTGATTTGGGGTCATTTAGTAATTTAGGGAGGAGCTGGATTGATAATTTTTGAAGGGGGAAAACGGTTATAGAGGCACTTAACAAGACTGAATTCTTCATCCATGTCATTGCTGCCTCTAGACACTATTCCAATGTAGCTGGTCTACCCTGTCAACTTGGGGCTCATCGCAAGTTCTGCTGCCCCTAACTTTAAACCCATCAACCTGTGTTCGCTGACTTGCAACAGCTCCCAGTCTAGAAAAGCGGCCCTCTTTAAAATTCTCACCCTTATTTGTAAATCCCTTCATGGCCTCACACTCTTCTCGGTGTTTGTCATCTCCTCCAGCCCCACAAGCCTTTCAGATCACTGAGCTCCTCCAATTCTAGCCTCCTGGTATTATGGAGGACAAACATCCCAGAAACAGGCCATCCATCCCAGTCAGGCCATGCAGCGTTTACGCTCCACTTGAGCCATCTCAGGCCTTCCCTTATCCAACGCCATCATAAGCCTTTGTTCTCTTCTCTCTTATTTGCTTATCCAGCCTCCTCTGTGCATCCCCAGATTTTACTTGCTCCACCATTGGCGGCCGTGCCTTAAGCTGCCGGGGTCCGAAGCTCTCAGTGTCATCGCTGAATCTCTCTTCCTAAGTCAATCCTTAAAACCTACCGCTTTTGACAAGCTTCTGGTCAGCTGTGCCAACAATTCCTGATGTGGCTCGGTGTCGCGTTTTGTTTGATTAACTCCCTTGTGAAGCAGCCCATGGCATTTCAGTAGCTCAAAGGCGATATATAAATGCAAGCTGTTGTTGAGGTTCAAGTGTAAAAGTGATTCTGGACTCTGTGGTGGTGGGATTTGCTGAGGGGTGGGTTCAGGGCCCACAAATAAACTAGGCACGTGGTACAAGTGTCGGATTGAATGGACCCACCCCACACTGCATTCCAGTGTCGGTGCTCACAGTGAGAGGCTCTGTCTATCAAGACAGAAAGCTGCACGGACTGTCAAATGCTTGGAGAAAGTCAGTGTTTGCAGGGCATCCTGACACAGGTGGTGAATGCCCCTCACTGCTTGAAGCCATGCCAGCGTATATATAGTGGGCACCCACGTAACAACCCCATTTACCAGAGAGAGAGAGAGAGAGACCCCCTCGAGAAGTTGTTAAGGGTGCGAGCAACTGGCCAAAGCGCCACCTTGGCTTGGAAATTAACCTGGCTTTAAGACAGGGGGTGCTGAACATCACAAAATAATCTGCACACTTAATATGTTTAAATTGGCATCTGTGGTGATGGGAAATAATTGGTGCTATTGGAGCGATTTAGGTGACTGTGAATAAGTGCGGACCGTATGGTGGGGTGAAGGAAACGTTACCTGGATTTCACACTCTTGAATAGATGCTCAAGGCCCATTTAAGTGGTACTGCTGGGTTGAGCCAACTGCTCGGAAAGGCTGTGAGGGCAGCCTTGTGGCTATTAATGGTAGCAGACGTTGGCTGTGTAGCGGGGAGACACAGAGATGACGCATCGACCTCCGCTCTGTGCATAGACCAGCAACTGTTCATATCCGTTTCAGGAGACAGATTAATTTTTAGGAAGGAGAAAAGACCACCGCGCCCAAACAACTCCCAGCCACTTCCAAGAGAAACCCTGTCCGGCGAATCATTCCTAAGCTGCAGTTACCTCAACAGCCCATTGTGTTCCCGGTCTCAGAAACCTCTCTCTCTTTTTACCTCAGCAAGCTGCCAATTGTGTTCCCCGCCCACATTTTGTTTTTCCCTTTCCGCTCTTCCCACATCCGTCATAATTTCCTCGGTCTTCCGACCTCGAACTTCCACAGCAACTTTGGTAGGAACCCCTCCCAGGAAAATGGAGGTCATGCCGTCCACATTCTTCAGTCAAGGTGACTCGAAAGCCACCAGGAGGGAGGAACATCTCAGATTTGCTCCTTCCCTAGCCACACTGTCACTGGAGATCAGGTCGAGGGCCATCCTGGATGGTACAGATCAGTTATAGGCTGATCAACAGTGAGGGGCGGCATTGAACTGCACGGGGAGGAAATTTGTTGTTAGAACTGGGGGGGGGGGGGTAAAAATCCTTCCCGCATTTTAACACTGGAGCTAGTCATTATTTACTGACTGAGCCAGATACAATAGGGCCGATGGGCACTTTGGCGTGACGGGAAACCAGCAGTGTGCTCGCTGCAATTTCCCAGCAAGCGCAGTTGGCCATTAACACTGCCTGCTGATGAGACAACCTACAAAGACTTTTCCACCCAACTTGTCTGTTTGTTGCCAGAAAGAGTCTATATGACTCTATTGCAGGGGCTGTTTAGCACAGGGCTAAATCGCTGGCTTTGAAAGCAGACCCAGGCAGGCCAGCAGCATGGTTCAATTCCCGTAACAGCCTCCCCGAACAGGCGCCGGAATGTGGCGACTGGGGCTTTTCACAGTAACTTCATTGAAGCCTACTTGTGACAATAAGCGATTTTCATTTCATATGAAATATTCTGTTGAGAAAGAGCGAGAGAGATCAGGGTAGCAGCTATTTGGCTTCCTTCTACTTCATCCATCCAGTAAAGCCTACAAGGACCTCCATCATTGCAGCATCCAACTATGTAGCTCTCAGTTAATACTATGGCTGTATTTTTGCATCTGCTGTCTTATCAGTAATGTAATTTGAAAAGGCGATCACTTTGCGAACTTCCAGGAGCGGCTCCCTAAATTTGGCTGAAGCCACAGCCGCCAATGGTTGAGCAACGTGAAACATTGCACTTGACTGACTGACCTAGCTCTGAAGGTGGGTGGCATCTCAAAAACGCAGACAGTCAGAATGTGTCCTACCTTTCCACATAACAATTGGCCTCCTTGACATTAGCTGGTCAAACAGCCCTGTCTGCTCGTCTCTGCCCTGGCTCCAAGGCTTCAGTACCGCCCTCATGGCTCCCCGGCAAAGCCCAACTCAGCACTCGACGTATAATCAGGCCAGAGTATTGGACACCTTCCTTCCCTGACGTACCAACGGTTATCTCGTCGGACCCGTCCGACACCGGCCATCACCCACACCCCACCGCTTGCCCCCAGCCCCCCCTGCAATTCCCGAACAAATAACCTGCACTCAGTTTCCAACAATTAGGCAGAGTTGGGGGGGGGGGGTCACCACTGAGCTCTAGCCAACAATTCTACAAAACGTGCTCATTGGGCCCATAGCAGGAAGTGGGCGCGTGGTATGCCAACCAAGAGTCGGCACAGGAATTCAAGGGAAAGGTTCCATGGATTGGTGCAAGCAGAAAGGGATCGAGGGGGAGCAGTGTAGAGGGAGTTGTAAGCTACATCCAAGTGCTGTAGCTGACTTGGAGACTTGCTTGTTGGTTATAAGTGGGATGGGTAGGTGATGGTGGGGAGCAGGCGTCAATGAAAAACCCATTCTGTTCTGCAGTGTTGGAATCCCTCACTTTGAATATAAAAGGGGTACATCAGCTGTCGCAGGTTGTGACGGTGACTGGACCCAATGAAATGGGGGTTCAGATGCCCAGCCCCAGTCATCGGTGCCGGTATTGGTTGGAGCGACACACAGAACAAACAACCCGCCTGCCGATCGATCCCATGGCATTGAATCAACCAACCCCAACTCTCTTACTCTCTCGACACACGACAGACAAATACGTACATGAGGTTAGCTTGTACAGGATAATGTACAGGAGCACCCATACGGAAGAAGAAAAAGATGGCTACAGCGAAGGGACTGTTAGGCCAGTCTGTCTCCCCACCTCCCCATCGCCACCTCTCTCTCTCTCTTCAGTTGATGCAAGGGTTAGCGGTTGTCGCCCGCTGTAATTTTTCACATGCTGTCTTGTGCCGCAGGAAGCTGTCGCGCCACATGAACCTCTTGCTGCAGACATGGCACTCGAAGGGTTTATGGCCAGTGTGGATCTTCATGTGTTCCACCAGGTGGTGTTTCATCTTGAACTTCTTGTTACATATGGTGCAGCCAAAGGGCCGCAGGTTGAGGTGCATATTGATGTGCCTGTCCCGCTGGCTCTTGTGGGTGAAGCTCTTCCCGCAGTGGCAGGCGAACATCTTGGTGCCGGCGCCCGGGCTTCCCGTCGTGGCCTGCACCGCCCCATGGTGCGTGTCGCCCTGGGGCCGATAGAGTGCCAACTGGCTGCCCGGGGTCTGACACGGATAGCCGCGGATGCTCTCGTCCAAGGGCTCATAGGTGAAATCCTCGGAGGAGCCGCAGTAGTCAATCTGGTCTTCGAAGGCCTGCTCCTCGGGGCCCAGCATCTCCGGGCCAGCCAGAGTGCACACGTCGCTGATGCTGAGCGCCTGCGGCTCGCCACGTCGGCTGCCGACCGTCTTCACAAAGTGCTGCTCGTCTTCCTCGCACGTTAGCACCAGGTCCTCCTCTGGCTTCTCCTTTTTGACATACACCCAGCGTTTGTGTGGCAAGGTGCTGGGCTGGACATAGGCCGGCCGGTGGTACGGGCTGTCCAGGGGGCCCCCTTCGGCCATCTCCCCGCCGACTAGCTCCCCATGGTTGCTGGTGACCTTGTGCTCCACTTCCTTGTCTTTGCCCGCCGCTGCTGCCTCCTCCTCCTCTTCTTCCTCCTCCAGCTCCTCGTCGTCCTCCTCCTCCTCATGGGCATCAGTCTTCACTGGCACCGCTTCCTCACTCTCTGGCCTGGCCTCGCCCACCTCCCGGGGGCTGAAATAGTTGCTGCTGCTGGGCGACTGGTTGTCGGTGGTGCGGCAGGCCCTCTGGCCACTGGGGGCTGGAATGGGAGGCGACTGGTTTTCCCTCAGCAGCTCGGTGCACTTGTCCACCACATGCCACATCTGGAGGAAGCTGCCCACTGTCAGGTAGCTGACGATGTCCGCCTGCAACACGGCGAGCCGGCCAGCATAGCAGGAGGCCAGGATGCTCTCAAAAGCCCGGGAGTCCATCACACCCGGCAGCACCAGGCGACTGGTATTGCGGAAGAGCACCTGGTCGTGGAAGTAGGGCGAGGATGCTGCAAGAACAGCACGGTGGGCCTTGAACACTTTGCCCTGCACGTGGATGGAGATGTCGCAGAACTTGCCTTCCATTCGCTGCTGGTTCAGGCTCTCCAGGAGGCGGCTGCTGAAGTTGGGGAAATCCACATATAGCACGTTACTCCCTGTATCCATGGCGGCTTCACACCTGGTTGACAAAGGATGGGGAAGTGGGATAGGAAGAACACAGGAAAGAAAGATAATAAATGGCATCAGAACAAACATATGATTCAGGAGGGGGTGGGTCAAGTTTAACTCAGAGCATCAGTACTAACAGTAGAGGGGGTAATTGGACGGTGTAAAACCAGCATCCTCGCCTCATCCTGTCAGCTTGCCGGATCGGGATAAATTAACCCCCCCCTCCAAACCGCACTGCCTCATTGGGGGTCATTCCGCCCCTCAAGCCTGTCCCCCACTATTCTGTTAGGCCATGGCAGATCACTATCTCAACTCCATTTTCCCACATTTTCTCCACTACCCAACCTTGAAAGCTCTAACTGACACACCCATCTTTCCTCCCCCACTTCTTTCAGGAGAGTTTCCACCGCCCTTTATGCTTGGTAAAATCACTGTGGCGAGGCCTAGTTTCTGAATTTAAGGTGAATTCTCACTTTGTTCCGGACTCACCCTACCAGCTAGGTTCCCTCTTTCTTCCCTTTTCTGTGTGTGACCTGTTTGGTGCGCTCTGCGGTCCCTTTTAAGATTGTTGTGTGGCCATTCGTGTGTGTTGTTCCATGTCTAAGGACGGCAGTCTTCATCAGTGTTGTGCCTTGGCTTTATTGATCTGGTCTTAAGATGTTTGCCTCCAGAGGCATCCTCATTGCATAGTCACATGACTGTGTGAAGCTGGCTGTGCTTTTTTTTTTTAAATTTAGAGTACCCAATTATTTTTTTTCCAATTAAGGGTCAATTTAGCGTGGCCAATCCACCTAACCTTTGTTTGGGGGGGGGGGGGGGGGGGGGGGGGGGGGGGGGGACCCACGCAGACATGGGGAGAATGTGCAAACACCACACGGACAGTGACCTGGGGCTGGGATTGAACCCAGCTCCTCAGCGCCATCGGCAGCAGTGCTAACCACTGTTCCACCATGCCGCCCAACGCTAGCTGTGTTAGCCAGATTGGTTACATTTCAAAACCCAAATATCCCCCTTTTTCTACCAAACAAAGGACACAAGTGCATGCACAATCCTGCTGTGTCTGAGTTACCCAAATTACCCACTATACACCCACTGTTCTCATGCATTAGCAACTGTTTGTTCCACTGCTCTTGACATCATGCTTCATGTACAAGGACAGTAAAGCTTCATCAGTGTGCTGTCTCAGTGATAGTATTTACTGAACTGATCTTAAGATGTCGGCCTCCAGAGGCAGCCTCATGGCATAGTCACATGACTACAGAGAGCCGGATGTTTCAATCAGACTGGTTACATTTCAAAACCCAAATTCGCATATCTTAAAAGGGACAGCTGCTTATGTGTGACCCATTTGTTCCCTTCCTGCCCCAACCTCAATTGCTGCGCAACCACACCCACGGCGCAATTTGGAGGGATAGCTGCCACTGGAGCAAGTAGTTTCTCTTTATCTACCCAGTCAGATCCCTTTATCATTTTAAATATCTCCATTCGGTGTCTCTTCCATTCGCCAAACCCAAGGACCTACAAGCCTGTCCTCAAAAATCAACCTTTCAAGAAACTGGCATTGCATCATTCAAACAAACTGAGATTAGCAATGCCTGTAACAGCTTTGAACTCACTTCAGTGTTGTTAGGAGACTATTACTTAAGGTGCCTGTATAAAATTCCTGGCTGCCTTATAGCTTGCAGCATCCATCCATTTGAAATCAATGGACTGATGTCTCTGTTTAAATAGCAAAGAGCAACGCTTCACAAACACATTAAACATTCATCTGCTAGCATCGCCAATCAAGCCTTACCTACGGGCAGCTCAAAGCCAGTTATCACATCAAATGATAGATCAGTTTAGGGTACGGGGGTTCAATGGCCGAGTTATTATATAATATCAGGTTAGGCAGCAAGTGGCGCAGTGGTTAGCACTGCTGCCTTACAGCGCCGAGGACCCGTGTTTGATCCCGGCCCTGGGTCGCAGTCTGTGTAGAGTTTGCACATTCTTCCCATGTCTGCGTGGGTCTAACTCTCACAACCCAAAAAGATGTGCAGGGTAGGTGAATTGGCCACGCTAAATTGCCCCTTAATTGGAAAAAATAATTGGGTACTCTAATTTTTTTTTTTTTTTTTAAATATATATATATAATTTCAAGTTACATATGAGACTATCATTTCCACTCGAGACTATTTGAGTTTTGATGACAGTCATTAGCAACAGGAGCCCAGAATCATAGAATTTACAGTGCAGAAGGAGGCCATTCAGCCCATCAAGTCTGCACCAGCCCTTGGAACGAGCACCCTACCCAAGCCCACACCTCCACCCTCTCCCCACACTTCCACCCTGTCCCCGTAACTCCACCTAACCTTTTTTTTTGGACACGAAGGGCAACTTAGCCAATCCACCTAACCTGGACAGCTTTGGACTGTGGGAACACGAGGACTCGTTCAATTTGGTACAATTTTGAATCTTGGCTGGTCGAGAAAGGGCACTATTTAAGGAATTCTTCAAAATGGGATATAGCTTCAACCCGCTACGACAAACTCTAAAGAAGAATAAAAGAACTTGCATGTGCCTTTCGTGGCCTCAGGACATCCCAAAATACTTCACAGCCAATGAAGTGCTTTTTGAAGTGGAATCACTGTTGTAATGCAGAAGATGCAGTAGCCATTTTGTGCACAGCAAGTCTCTACGAAACAACAACGAGATAACGATCAGAACATCCACTCACAGCGATGTTGATTTGAGGGGTAAATATTGGCCAGGACAGCTTTGCTGCTGAGAAAGGCCAGTCACATCTTTCTGAAACAGTTAACAACAGGAAATCAGTCATCACCATCCAATTAGGCATGTACAGCATGTTCATCCACAGACAACAGGCTACCAGGATTCAAAAGAGGGGAACAGAGCTCATTAACCCGACAGCCTATACTCCCAGGTATCCATTATTCTATATAGAAACAATCTGAACCCCTCGATTAGATTCCAGTCTGTAACTCACTCCCAGGTATCCATTATTCTATATAGAAACAATCTGAACCCCTCGATTAGATTCCAGTCTGTGACTCACTCCCAGGTATCCATTATTCTATATATAAACCATCTGAAGCCTTTGATTAGATTCCAGTCTGTAACTCACTCCCGTACATCCATTATTCTATATATAAACCATCTGAACCCTCGATTAGATTCCAATCTATAACTCACTCCCAGGTATCCATTATTCTATATATAAACCATCTGAACCTCTCGATTAGATTCCAGTCTGTAACTCACTCCCAGGTATCCATTATTCTATATATAAACCATCTGATCCCTTTGATTAGATTCCAGTCTGTAACTCACTCCCGTGTATCCATTATTCTATATATAAACCATCTGAACCCTCGATTAGATTCCAATCTGTAACTCACTCCCAGGTATCCATTATTCTATATATAAACCATCTGAACCCCTCGATTAGATTCCAGTCTGTAACTCACTCCCAGGTATCCATTATTCTATATATAAACCATCTGAACCCTCGATTAGATTCCAGTCTGTAACTCACTCCCAGGTATCCATTATTCTTATATGAACCATCTGAACCCCTTGATTAGGTTCCAGTCTGTAACTCACTCCCAGGTATCTATTCTATATATAAACCATCTGAACCCCTCGATTAGATTCCAGTCTGTAACTCACCCCCAGGTATCCATTATTCTATATATAAACCATCTGAACCCCTCGATTAGATTCCAGTCTGCGACTCACTCCCAGGTATCCATTATTCTATATATAAACCATCTGAACCCCTTGATTAGATTCCAATCTGTAACTCACTCCCAGGTATCCATTATTCTATATATAAACCATCTGAACCCCTCGATTAGATTCCAGTCTGTGACTCACTCCCAGGTATCCATTATTCTATATATAAACCATCTGAACCCTTCGATTAGATTCCAGTCTGTAACTCACTCCCGTGTATCCATTATTCTATATATAAACCATCTGAACCCCTCGATTAGATTCCAGTCTGTGACTCACTCCCAGGTATCCATTATTCTATATATAAACCATCTGAAGCCTTTGATTAGATTCCAGTCTGTAACTCACTCCCGTACATCCATTATTCTATATATAAACCATCTGAACCCTCGATTAGATTCCAATCTATAACTCACTCCCAGGTATCCATTATTCTATATATAAACCATCTGAACCTCTCGATTAGATTCCAGTCTGTAACTCACTCCCAGGTATCCATTATTCTATATATAAACCATCTGATCCCTTTGATTAGATTCCAGTCTGTAACTCACTCCCGTGTATCCATTATTCTATATATAAACCATCTGAACCCTCGATTAGATTCCAATCTGTAACTCACTCCCAGGTATCCATTATTCTATATATAAACCATCTGAACCCCTCGATTAGATTCCAGTCTGTAACTCACTCCCAGGTATCCATTATTCTATATATAAACCATCTGAACCCTCGATTAGATTCCAGTCTGTAACTCACTCCCAGGTATCCATTATTCTATATATAAACCATCTGAACCCCTTGATTAGATTCCAATCTGTAACTCACTCCCAGGTATCCATTATTCTATATATAAACCATCTGAACCCCTCGATTAGATTCCAGTCTGTGACTCACTCCCAGGTATCCATTATTCTATATATAAACCATCTGAACCCTTCGATTAGATTCCAGTCTGTAACTCACTCCCGTGTATCCATTATTCTATATATAAACCATCTGAACCCCTCGATTAGATTCCAGTCTGTGACTCACTCCCAGGTATCCATTATTCTATATATAAACCATCTGAAGCCTTTGATTAGATTCCAGTCTGTAACTCACTCCCGTACATCCATTATTCTATATATAAACCATCTGAACCCTCGATTAGATTCCAATCTATAACTCACTCCCAGGTATCCATTATTCTATATATAAACCATCTGAACCTCTCGATTAGATTCCAGTCTGTAACTCACTCCCAGGTATCCATTATTCTATATATAAACCATCTGATCCCTTTGATTAGATTCCAGTCTGTAACTCACTCCCGTGTATCCATTATTCTATATATAAACCATCTGAACCCTCGATTAGATTCCAATCTGTAACTCACTCCCAGGTATCCATTATTCTATATATAAACCATCTGAACCCCTCGATTAGATTCCAGTCTGTAACTCACTCCCAGGTATCCATTATTCTATATATAAACCATCTGAACCCTCGATTAGATTCCAGTCTGTAACTCACTCCCAGGTATCCATTATTCTTATATGAACCATCTGAACCCCTTGATTAGGTTCCAGTCTGTAACTCACTCCCAGGTATCTATTCTATATATAAACCATCTGAACCCCTCGATTAGATTCCAGTCTGTAACTCACCCCCAGGTATCCATTATTCTATATATAAACCATCTGAACCCCTCGATTAGATTCCAGTCTGCGACTCACTCCCAGGTATCCATTATTCTATATATAAACCATCTGAACCCCTTGATTAGATTCCAATCTGTAACTCACTCCCAGGTATCCATTATTCTATATATAAACCATCTGAACCCCTCGATTAGATTCCAGTCTGTGACTCACTCCCAGGTATCCATTATTCTATATATAAACCATCTGAACCCTTCGATTAGATTCCAGTCTGTAACTCACTCCCGTGTATCCATTATTCTATATATAAACCATCTGAACCCTCGATTAGATTCCAGTCTGTGACTCACTCCCAGGTATCCATTATTCTATATATAAACCATCTGAACCCCTCGATTAGATTCCAATCTGTAACTCACTCCCAGGTATCCATTATTCTATATATAAACCATCTGAACCCTTCGATTAGATTCCAGTCTGTAACTCACTCCCGTGTATCCATTATTCTATATGTAAACCATCTGAACCCTCGATTAGATTCCAGAATGTGACTCACTCCCAGGTATCCATTATTCTATATATAAACCATCTGAACCCCTCGATTAGATTCCAATCTGTAACTCACTCCCAGGTATCCATTATTCTATATATAAACCATCTGAACCCTCGATTAGATTCCAATCTATAACTCACTCCCAGGTATCCATTATTCTATATATAAACCATCTGAACCTCGCGATTAGATTCCAGTCTGTAACTCACTCCCAGGTATCCATTATTCTATATATAAACCATCTGATCCCTTTGATTAGATTCCAGTCTGTAACTCACTCCCGTGTATCCATTATTCTATATATAAACCATCTGAACCCTCGATTAGATTCCAATCTGTAACTCACTCCCAGGTATCCATTATTCTATATATAAACCATCTGAACCCCTCGATTAGATTCCAGTCTGTAACTCACTCCCAGGTATCCATTATTCTATATATAAACCATCTGAACCCTCGATTAGATTCCAGTCTGTAACTCACTCCCAGGTATCCATTATTCTTATATGAACCATCTGAACCCCTTGATTAGGTTCCAGTCTGTAACTCACTCCCAGGTATCTATTCTATATATAAACCATCTGAACCCCTCGATTAGATTCCAGTCTGTAACTCACCCCCAGGTATCCATTATTCTATATATAAACCATCTGAACCCCTCGATTAGATTCCAGTCTGCGACTCACTCCCAGGTATCCATTATTCTATATATAAACCATCTGAACCCCTTGATTAGATTCCAATCTGTAACTCACTCCCAGGTATCCATTATTCTATATATAAACCATCTGAACCCCTCGATTAGATTCCAGTCTGTGACTCACTCCCAGGTATCCATTATTCTATATATAAACCATCTGAACCCTTCGATTAGATTCCAGTCTGTAACTCACTCCCGTGTATCCATTATTCTATATATAAACCATCTGAACCCTCGATTAGATTCCAGTCTGTGACTCACTCCCAGGTATCCATTATTCTATATATAAACCATCTGAACCCCTCGATTAGATTCCAATCTGTAACTCACTCCCAGGTATCCATTATTCTATATATAAACCATCTGAACCCTTCGATTAGATTCCAGTCTGTAACTCACTCCCGTGTATCCATTATTCTATATGTAAACCATCTGAACCCTCGATTAGATTCCAGTCTGTGACTCACTCCCAGGTATCCATTATTCTATATATAAACCATCTGAACCCCTCGATTAGATTCCAATCTGTAACTCACTCCCAGGTATCCATTATTCTATATATAAACCATCTGAAGTCCTCGATTAGATTCCAGTCTGTAACTCACTCCCAGGGATCCATTATATATACAAACTATCTGAACCGCTCGATCAGATTCCAGTCTGTAACTCACTTCCAGGGATCCATTATAAACCATCTGAACCCCTCGATTAGATTCCAGTCTGTAACTCACTCCCAGGTATTCATTATTCTATATATAAACCATCTGAACCCCTCGATTAGATTCCAGTCCGTAACTCACTCCCAGGTATCCATTATTCTATATATAAACCATCTGAACCCTTCGATTAGATTCCAGTCTGTAACCCACTCCCAGGTATCCATTATCCTATATATAAACCATCTGAACCCCTCGATTAGATTCCAGTCTGTAACACACTCCCAGGTATCCATTATTCTATATATAAACCATCTGAACCCTTCGATTAGATTCCAGTCTGTAACCCACTCCCAGGTATCAAGTATGAGTACACATATCTATCTATAGACACACATATATCAATCTATATATTATGTATGTGTGTGTTTCTGGATGGGCACACACATTTCCATTTTTTTTTAACATATGTATAGACACACAATTCTATCTATTATAACATATGTATAGACACACACATACCTATCTATGTATAGACACATATATCTACAATAGATAGTGAGATCGCGAGACAGACAGACAGCGAGACAGACAGACAGCGAGACAGACAGACAGCGAGACAGACAGACAGCGAGACAGACAGACAGCGAGACAGACAGACAGCGAGACAGACAGACAGCGAGACAGACAGACAGCGAGACAGACAGACTGACAGAGAGCCAGACAGAGAGACAGACAGAGAGAGACAGACAGACAGAGAGATACAGACAGACAGAGAGATACAGAGAGAGAGACAGAGGGAGAGAGTGTTATGGACGAGGCGTTTTCAGAACCCCAAAATGTATCATGGAGTTCAACCAACCTCTCCCTTTAATGGATTTGTTGCTTTTCCGAGCACGCAGCTTGTTCCCCAGGTGTGATATTACAATTATGGACACGTGGGTTTTTAAACACAAAAATAATGTTTATTCTATGAACTCAACTTAACCTTTTAAATAAACATTGGATCCCTTAACACCCCTTACTTCAAAGATAACCTTGAAAATATTACAACACTAAATAATCCTTCAGTTACCCCTTTAAACATCCATGAGACTTAAAACCTTCAAAACAGAAACACCCCAGGTCACAGTTAATATATATTCCCTGTTTTATGACAGAGATATATCAGCTTTGGTGACTTCAGCTCCAGCACCTTGCTTTCTTCCTGCAGCTCTCTGGAAATACACAGACACACCCAAGCTGCTTTTTCAAACTGGCTTTCTCCCTTCAAGCAACTCACAACAAACCAGAACTTCTCAAGCTGCTGTCTCAAACTTGCTATCTCCTTTTAAGCAGCTCACAGCAAAATAGCCAGGCACTTTTAAACTGCTCTCAGCAAAACCAGCCAGGCACTTTTCCAAACTGAAACTTCAAAATGGCTGAACTGAGCTGAGCTCCACCCACTCTCTGACATCACTGTTTTCTTAAAGGTACATTGCTTAAACATCCATGTCTTAAAGGTTCTCTCACATGGCACCTCCCCCCAAGAAAAAAAAATAAACCATCAACTTCAAGATGGTATCATTTTTCACTTTTGCACCATCCACTAAGAAATGTACACAGTAAATATACCTTTTCGTTTTTAAAGAAAACAACACACGCAAACAGGTATAATAATAGAGTCCATTTTTCTTCATTCTTCTTCTTCCAACCAAAAACCTTCTCGATTGACAGTCTCTTTGAACAAGAAAGTCTCTGCAAGATCCATCCATTCCTCTATGCCTCGGCATTTCTCTTTAGATTCAGATACTTTAGTTCAATCTGACCACAGAGTCCCTTGCAATTCTCCAATACAGGAGCATTGGTGATCACAGCTTTCAGGCAGTCAAATGCCTGTTGAAAGTCCGCTGTCCATTGACATTTTTGACGTTTCATTAGCAAGTCCATCAGTGGAGTAATCACGCCACAAAACCTTTGCACAAATGTTCGATCAAATTCATTCATGCTAAGAAATCGCATTATTTCCCTTCGTCTTGAGGGTATCGGAAACTCCGCAAGGAAACTGATTCGGGCTTCTCCAAATTCACTTTCGGCTAGGTTCATCACCAAACCAGCCACCTGAAGTCGATCGAAGAACTCCATACGATGTTTTAAATATTCTTTCCATGTCTGGAAGTTGGAAATAAAAGCAGATTGTCCCACTTTCTCCATGCAATTCTTCAAACGTGGGATAGGATAAGAGTCCATTCTTGTAACTGCATTCACCTTTCTATAGTCCACAAATAACCGTTGGGTACCATCTGGTCTAGGTACCATCACTATGGGTGAGCTCCATTGGCTGCAACCCACTTCAATTATGCCCTTTTTAAGCATACTCCCAATCTCTCTGTTAACCTGTGCCAATTTTAAAGGATTAAGTCTATATGGATGTTGTTAGATAGGAACAGCATTTCCCACATCTACATCATGTATAGCTATTTCAGTACTTCCCAATTTATCGCTACAAACTTGCCCATGTGATGTCAATAACTCTTTCAGGTCAGTTTGTTTTTCCTCTGGAAGGTAACTTAACAATTCATCCCAATTTTAAAGAACATCCTAATTTTCCAATTTAATTTGAGGAATGTCAAATTCACAGTCATCTGGATTTGGTTCTTCACTTTGAGTTAGAATCATTAAAACCTCCTTTTTCTCTCCTTCCCTTTCAAAGTACCTTTTAAGCATATTCACATGACACACTCAGTCAGTCTTTCTTCTATCTGGTGTTTTTAAACCACATAATTCACCTCACTTAATTTCCTTTCAATCTGATACGGTCCACAAAACCTAGCTTTTAAAGGCTCACCTACCACTGGTAACAACACTAAAACTTTATCCCCCACTGGCAAAACTACGAACTTTGGATTTCTTGTCCGCTACCCGGTTCATCACATTTGGTGCAACTTTCAAATGTTGTCTAGCCAATTCACCTGCTCTATTTAATCGTTCCCTAAAATTTGACACGTAATCCAATAGTGTAATTTCCGATGTTTCACCCACCAATTTTTCCTACATCAATTTAAGTGGTCCTCTTACCTCATGACCAAAAATTAGTTCAAAAGGACTAAATTTGGTTGACTCATTAGGTGCATCCTTAATTGCAAACAATACGAATGGGATTCCTTTATCCCAATCCTCTGAATAATCTTGACAATACGCTCTCAACATTGTCTTTAATGTCTGATGCCACGTTTCTAACGCTCCCTGCGATTCTGGATGGTACGCAGTTGATTTAAATTGTTTTATTCCTAAGCTATCCATAACTTCTTTGAATAACTTTGAGGTAAAATTTGATCCTTGATCTGATTGAATTTCTGTGGGTAGTCCATATCTAGTAAAGAAATTAAGTAACTCCTCCACAATCCTTTTAGCTGTAATATTACGTACTGGAATGGTCTCTGGAAACCTAGTAGACACATCATTGTAGTCAAAAGATATTGATTCCCACTTTTTGTTTTAGGAAGCGGTCCTACACAATCAATTAGGACCCTCGTAAAAGGTTCCTCAAATGCTGGAATGGGTATTAAGGGCGCTGGTTTTATCACTGCTTGAGGTTTCCCTATCACTTGACATGATTGACAAAATTTAACTACATCTTTATGTAGTCCAGGCCAATAAAAATGTTTCTGGATTTTAGCTTGAGTTTTCCTTATTCCCAAATGACCTCCCACTGGTACCTCATGTGCAACTAGCAACACCTCCTTTCTATACCCTACCGGCAATACTACTTGATGAACTTCTGCCCACTTTTCATCCGCCTGCATATGCACAGGTCTCCATTTTCCCATCAAGACATCATTTTTATGGTAATAACACTCTGGCATACTCTCAGATTCCTCTTCCGTATATTTCCAAAAATGCTTTCTGATATATCCGTTTTATATCTACATCTTTCTGTTGTAACACCGCCAATTTTCCTGAACTAAAAATATCCGCCTCATCCTCCACCATTCTTGTTCTTTTTCAATCACCTGATCAAAAATCGTTTCTAATAATTGCACTTCAACTTCACTCTTTGATTTCTCCTCTTGTCTTAACCTGTGACTTTGCGACCTTGTTACTACACAACCCGGAAAAATCCCAGGATATTCGTCCTTCAGTTGTCTGATTTTCCACTGGCTTATCAACCACAGTAGGCATCACTCCCACCTGCGATCCAGCTATATCATTACCCAAGATAAACTGTATTCCTGGACAAGATAGTTTATCTATTACTCCTACTACCACTTCACCACTCTTCACTGGACTTTCCA